>NC_056729.1:159036697-159086697 GCF_019279795.1 Protopterus annectens
ACCTGTTGAGTTGCGTGTTCAGATTATTGTTGCAGATATGGTGGAGGGGAGACAGAGATGTCAATTAACTATTATATCCTTGCAGTATGAGGTTCTCAGACCTTTTTTCCTCTTTATGTCCTTCAGGCACCATGTCTAGAGAGTAGCTGCCAGTTCATTCACCCCAGGAAAATGATGTGCAGCACCACCACACCTTCTTTGGCTGTACAGTCCATGATCTACAGGAGAGGATTGCCCTGTGGAACGAGCTCGTCCACAGGGTAAACGATGTCTGCCTGCATAACCGCACTTATGAGCAGGTCTGACATTGGTGCACTGACCTCATCTGCCATGCCCGTCATTGTGCTGCTGCAGTAAGGAGGGACCAGCTAGCCATGGAGGGGGGGGTCATGCATTCCAGCCCCCCTGACACATGCTGAGGAGCTCCTCACCAGCCTCGGGGTACCTGCCCACCAGCAAAGCCAAGCCCCACCTGATAGTATTGTGGTGGTGGATGCTACCAACACAATGGACGAGGAATGTGCAGGTAAGCTCATAGGGCACATCAGTAGACCACTGTTGCTTATCCATCTGCATCTGTAAAGTTTCATCATGCATATGTGAGATAAAATATATATAGTCTGTTGCTGCAGTGTAATGAACAGATGTGCATAATCTGTAGTATTGTTGGTTTGTACTGTTGATGTACTGAAATGCTACTCCCACCTTGTACCAATGCCACAGGTGTGGCTGCTGACATCACATCTCTCACACAACTATGTAGGTCTCTCTGGTATACCTCTGGGGCAGCAGCCTGTAGCTGGTGGGTATGGTGTTGTTCAGGTTTGCCAATACACCGGCCATGTTATGGCCATGGTATTTGCCATGCACACATTTAACATATAATGCATGCTGCACATTTTCACTTACTATTTCTGTTAACTACACTGCATCACAGTGGTCACCAAGGTGGCATATCTGAAGGGTATGTAAGAGTCCTACAATATAACTAACAACCTGTCATTGCAAGATGTGTGCGCAGAGATGAACATAATGGTGGGACAAATGGCCTATAGTAGGAACATATCTGAAACATCAACCATATACAGTGCTACAACAGTGTATATAGCACTATTACAATGGCAACTGTTACATATCTACACTATGGCATATCACAATACCACATTCCACAACCCTTACAACCTGTAATGTGGTCCTAACATCAGCAATGAATTTGTAGTATGGAATCCTATGTTAGGACAGCAAATATGGGGAATACATACCTTAACAAACACTGGAAGCATATGTGTGCATACACTCCAAATAACATATTGTGGAAGCAGCTTTTGAGGTACTGACAACATTCACTTTTCATGAGTATGCACCTTCCATCAAGTACAGGTCCTCAGTGTCACACCAAGAAATAGTCAGCTGTACAAGACGTATGTCCATCACATTTCCCCTCTCACCTGCAACAGTGGTAGCTGTGGCTTGCACACATCTTACAAACCATGGAGTGGATCCCATACCCAACAGGTAGCATGCAGGAGTGGGACATGTAGCCTTACCTTACCATTGCATATACCATGGCAAATAGTGCAGACAGTCATGTATTTGATGAGGGAGTATGGGACAACATTAATGTAGAAAATAAACAGATGGCCATCCAAGACAGATAACGACACATGTTGCAAACTGGTCATGGAGGCTGTCTAGAAACATGCCGCAACACTGAGTGAGTTTCACAAATGTGTCGCAAGTACTGGCTGTGCAGTACCTGTGTCGACAATCGCCTGGACTCTGCATAAGTGTGGCCTATGGGTTAAGGTAATCAGACGGGACAGTTGTTCCACAGGAAACATCAGCCAAGGCTCTCTACATGTAGCATATGCATAACATCAAAAGTCTCCCAAAGGCATGTGTTGTAATGTGTAATGGTGTAACAAGACCAAGTTCAAAATCTACAGACAGTATCAATTAAGATACATGTGCTGCACAAGCAACACCTCACTCCACCTCAGGCCCACCATCCCCATTTGTACGTTGCTGGTGCCAGTGTACATCTGTATGTTTGCCATTCATTAGCAGGGAGTAGGCTAGTACACATGGTGGTCTGAACTTGGGACACTGCAAAATGACACGCATGTGTGGCCCATAGTTGTCAAGCATCTGCAAAAAGGCTGAGGATGGGGAGGGGTGGCATCCTGAAACAAAACAGTGAACTGAAGCTGACATCCAAAGCTCACTAAGAATGGCTGTATCTGCACACAGTCAAGATCATAAACTGTGGCAGAAATAACCCTGACTCCACAGCAATAGTGAAGGCACTGTATGACCTCCAAGGGCTGTGCACATGGGTTGAGCTTGCAATCTTGCAGAGTTGGGGGACATTTGTAGGGCAGAGTGACCAAATACTGGCAATTGCAGATGGGCCATACTAGTATACCCCTTCCAGGAATAGTGACTGCTGTAGTACACTTAACAGTTGATGCAACAGACCATCATGTTAAGGGTGTGCACACTTATGCACCTACATATTGTATGCATCTCAATCAGCATCTGCACAACTAACACATTTGTTTGCTACTGCATTTGATTGCACAGGTCATATGTCACATATCAGGTTTGTGTAATGTTAACATATGCAGTATTGTGGCCCCATGGTATATCAGGGAAGAGGGTGCCATGTCAATAAGGGTGTGTACACTCCTCACAGACACAGTAAGCTTTGAATGCTGTTAGTGAAATTGTATTTTATTGCTCATACATGCAATGCTGATGATGAGATCTGCAAATCAGACATCAGGCATTCACTATTGACATCTGTCCACATATCATCCCAGGTATGCATCGTACAAACACATAAGGGCTGTGGGCAGCAGACCAAACATAACTGACACATATATACACATTCAGCAATGGCGTGTACAACTGTGAGGTATGGTGCACAGTACATGCCAGGGTGATGAACAGGTGGGCAGAAATACTGTGTACATGGGTGCAGTGTGTTCCAGGGGAAGGGGCATAACCTACTAACACAACTCATGCATCACAGAGATGTATAATGTTGGTAACAGGGATTGACTATAGCTGCAGTGCATGCTGAGTGACATATGTCATGCATGTTGGCAGATGGGTAATGAGAGGTCTGTGTGTAATATCTTTGTACAACCTCACCTGTAAGTGTGTGTGTGTGTGTGTGTGTGTGTGTGTGTGTGTGTGTGTGTGTGTGTGTGTGTGTTTGTGCGTGTGAGTGCATGTGTGCGCGTGTGTGTGTGTGTGTGTGTGTGTGTGTGTGTGTGTGTGTGTGTGTGTGTGTGTGTGTGTGTTAAGAAATTATATACAGGTCTTAAAATACGTTTCTTGTTTTCCCTTCACAGGTGGCGAGGTGGGTCAGGGTCCCTCCTGCAAGCAAACTGATGTCAATGTCCATACAGACAGATGATAGGTGTGGTGAGGCACAGGCAGGTTGTCAGGGGCTGAAGCTGTACCATTGTTTGACATCCCACTGCTATCCACCCCATCCCCGCAAACAGTCACATTGCCTATACATACCCCATCACCAGTGGCCATAGATGAGGAACAGTTGGCAGGTAGTGGCATGGGACACAACAGTGTGGTGACTATGGCAAGTGTGTCTGGACACATCAGCCATAGCCAGATGCCCCGAGAGGTAGCACACAGGCAGATGTACAAGGGTGCTCATAGGAGGGCTGCTGGTCATCATGCACCTGGCAGAAGTGCCACAGCTGGTGTCACCAGACCCATGTCTCAGGCCTTCATGGAGATGCAGGCACATATGAAACATTATACCAGACAGGGTCTGAGGATCCAGAGGGCTACTCATTCTTCTGTTATTGACAATATCCGTGATCTTGCAGGTGCCCACCGTTATTTTGCAGAGGTCCTGGATAGACGGTTGTGTGAGATGGTGGGAATCCTCGACCGTGCAATGTCTGTGCTTGAGCATATGGTGGGTATAGTGCAACAGCCATGTGGACAAAGGTGAGCAACACCAACAGGTGGAATTCGACGTGGACTTACAACAAGTCAGATCTGCTCCCGTAGTGGCAGTACCAGCACCAGCACTGCAGGGGGTCGTTGTCCACACCACAACATAGCAGGCCATGTGCACGTGGCCCTGGCTGTTCCCAAGAGGGACCCGGATCCAGCGGACATATGTCATCATCGGGGGAGAGTACCATATCTTGGCTTGTACCTGGGAGTGACCGTGGAACCCCTGGCAGGCACATTTCTCATGTCCATGGCCGGAGACGGTGAACTGCACACCCTGCCAGGTACAGTCTGCAGCTGTCCAACAAAATCCTGTATAGGGCAGCCACATGGCAGAACTGTGTGCATGCATGCACACACACATCACCAACACAGCTAGGACAACCCCATACCTACACACACCACATCTGGGAACCCATTTTAGCCTATGTAATTTCACCAAGACAGAATAGGCACAATATCACATTGGGAAACAATCAGTCTGCTAGTTTAATGTCATTGCCAATGGTACTGGCAGGGTATATGTCCCCTTCCCCAAAGTAGTGCAAACCTCAACTTGGTAAACATAGGTGTGCTGGTGTGGGTGGTACAGCCCTACCCTTTGGAGGGTGTGGGGTGGTGTAGAACCACAGATAGTGTGATTGACAACTACTTAACCTGTTAACATAAACTGTACAGTATTACAGCCGACTAAGCGGGGGATACACACAACAATGACCGCAATGATGGTGGCTGTGTCCAGAAGATCCACACCCAGCTATATATATATATATACCGACCCCAGTATCGCTGTACAGCTATATAGTGGGGAAGAGGGCATTTACACATCTACTACTAGTTTTGATGGAATGAATTTCCATAAGATGATACCTGTGAAATGTTAGCATTTGCCAGTCAGTTTTTGGACAGATGACCTCCTGGGACATGTATAAAAAAATTAGATCCCTTCACATACACACACACTCTTACATGGCAACACTGAGAGTATAACCCCTACCTAGATACTTATTGCTACTAATGTGTGTGGCCTTAATTGCACACACCACACAGCTTTTAGGATGAGGTGTGCCCCAGGTTTCTTGTTAAGTGAAGAACATCACCAGGCCTTGTACAGTATGGTAATGGGTAATGCACTGGCTGTTTATGAACAATACATAGTGTGACATACTGTCATATACACATTGACATACACATAACAGCCATACACACATCGGAGAGACCTGGGTTTATCAGTGCTAACTACCTTGTCAGTGTGTCCATTTTGTTACAGATAGGTGGCACACAGCATGTGCATCATTGGGCTGGATAGTGTAATCAGTTACCTGTATGGTTGATGGTGAGAGTGGTCCTCATACAGTAGACCTGGGGACTGTAAAACCTGTATACCCAGTACCCACACCCCACATTAGATATTGTACTCACTGAAACCCATGATAATACTCTGACATACCCACAATCACACATTGACCAGGACTGCAATACAACCCCCCTTGTCTATCTCAAGATTGCTACTACATGGATATGCATCTATTGCACATGCCACAGGGATAGTAGGTTGATGCTTTGTCATGGCTCTCCTATGGTCAGAAACATCACTATCCCTTATACTGTATGGCAAGGTGTATTGCATTAGGATAATATGGCCTCAGAATGCTGTATCTTACAAATATATACACTTGCACACATATATACACTTACCAGGACTCAGAGGGTAACCCATGCCTATCTACCCATTTGTACAACAGTGTTGTGCTGGTACTGCAAGTTCCAGGTAGCCCATAGTGTGAATAGTGTAACAAGGTACATGTAATGTCCATTACAGCAGCAGACATATCTAACTATGGCAATTGGGGGGTGTAGTCACTGTGAAGTTCCTCAGGGTATTATCAACTACAGGTTTACAAACCTACAGGCACTGTTATTCTCAGTAATGTACACTGACATATGTGTCAGTACTGGGGTCCCATAGGTGCAGGAGTTGCTAGGTGTGTATCAGGATATTGTCCATGGAGAAATGAGAAGAGTAGAGGATGTGGGTATAGTGGTATCATGCCACCTGCCATTTGTCAGCAGACCATCTATCAACTGATATCAAATGAGTGATCCTCAGGGTGAGAGTTAAATGCAACATCCAATCATCTGGTTGCCTCTTGCAGAAGGCCAGTGATGTGCTCCAACTGACATGTATGCAACATGTATTACATAACATGGTCAGTGTCTGTCTAGGAGACCTGTACCCAAGCATGTTCTGTTGACTTTGGTGGTGTAGTTGAGGTATCCATGTCATGTGGTGCATACAGGGTGGGAATTCCAAGCTGTGGCATTCATAACACAGCTGGGCAGACATGTCAGTGTCAGTCAAGCATAGATTGCCTGTAAGCAGCTAAGATGGATACCTGACATCTGCACATCTGTACAGAGGACAGACAGACGTCAGCTAGCCAACTGGTTATGCATTAGGATGAACGTTTTGACAGATAGGGTTCTGACACTGATAGGTATGCATTACTACATGACAGCAGCCCGCAATGACATGTCCTATACACACAGTAGTCTGTAGTTAATATCCACATGTCTGATCAATATCCAGTACCAAATATTTAATGACACACAGCTCATACACCAAGAACAGGATAGTCAGGACTCAGAGTCCATCTTTGCATGCAGGGATGTTTGGTTCCAGTACTGCAATCTGCAATCTATTCCTACTTGAGAAAGCACTGTTAACAATAATAACGTAATGATGCACTACATGCCAGTGTGACTGCATATAACCTGGGATACTACCCATGTATGAAACACATTCATAGGTTCAAAGGGTCATAGGTTGGTACTGGGCTATTGGCCCTAGGGCCTATACAAGCCTAGCCATAACAATTCCATGGCTATTTCTTCCCACACTATTTATTTCCCTGGACCCCTGTCTAGGAGGACGACTGACATGATCCCAGGGTGAATTTCCTTTCTCCCATCCAATTGTCAAGGTTCCTTTTGAAGATGGCCAAAGAGGTGCTGTACTTGACATGTATGGGCAGTCTATTCCAGAGTCTAGGGAATCTCTGGGTCAGGTACCTATCCCTCCAGCATGTTTTGTTTATTGTGATGACAAGGTTTAGATCCCTGGAGCGTGTGGCTCTGAGGGATTGGAATTTCTTTAAGTTTAGCATGTCCGACAGCTCTGGGTTTGACAAAGCCTTGTATGTTAAGCTGAGATTGCCTCTGAGTAGATGATATGTGATAGAATATAGCTGGAGTTTTGTAAGGCGGTCAGTGTAGGGCATATGCTTTAGGCCTGTGATTCCTTTAGTGAGGTATTTCTGCAGCCTTTCCAGTTGTTGCAGATGTCTTGAGAGGTACATACCAAATAGGACATTGTATTCTATAATGGTTCTAATGAGGGATGAATAAAAACAACTGAAAGCACTTGAAAGCACCAACAACACCAAACAAGTGCTACGAGCCAAAGGAAACTGCAACCACGAGTCCACTTCAAGTCTTTAATAAACAGCTCCACGGACCATCCACATAAACGCAATTGCACAGAATAAATACCCAGCGTTTTCATCCAAACACTTGGACTTCATCAGACAATGTGTTCCCATTTAATTAATCTATTTATACTAAATTAATAACCCTCCAACCAATGTAAATCCCCCAAAAACATTCAAAATTAACCTATGAACCAACAAGCCTCATTAATATTAACATTAAATTAAAACCTAAACTGTAAAATGCACATGCATAACATTTAAAATGTCTAAATACATTAAAACCTATGAACATGTGAATGTGTATGAATACAATACATAAATACATAAATTAATTTAATTACAAAAATTCATACAAACATTATGAAATAAAGTGCTTGTGCTTACTAGCATATTTAAACATAATGAAACATCTCCCTCTACTGTCAAAATTCAATATTGCACATAACATTCCATGAACACAATAATACCATTTCCTTTATACTAACATAAGTTTAAAAACTAACTAAGCTAATATTCAAGTATACATACTTTGCTTAAATATAATTACATAAATAAATAACATATGTCATACATCAAATCCTATCACTTACTGTGTTTATTAAAAACTACTAAATTTTATTAGCCCTTATTTTTAATAAGGATGATATACTCAAATAATCATTTATCCCTGGTTTTTTACTAGTCTCCAGATACACCTGCCACCACAATTCCTTACTCTCCAAAATCTCTTCCCAAATACCACCTCTTCTATCCTTTTCCACCTGTTGTAACACGAAGAAGTAAAATTTGCATCCTCTACATTCTTTGCTATGCTTAAATAAAGCACTAGTCTCTTTCCCTTTTTGCATATCATATACGTGTTCATATATTCTTTTCTTTAGTTCTCGTTCTGTTTTTCCCACGTAATATGAAGGACACTTATCACACGTTGCCAAATAAACCACCCCTTTTGTATCACAACTATATTTACCTTTACTCTTAATTAAGATATTTCTACTATTTATAAATATCTCACTCTTATTACTGATATATGAACATTGATTACACCGTCCACATTTATACGTTCCTACTTTCTTTCCCTCCACATCATTCTTCCTATAATCCATATCCTTTTTGTTTTCTAACATATTTTTTATACTTCTTGAATTTCTAAAAATAATCTTCGGTTTAAAGCAATTAATTCCTTCTATATCCGTTAAAGCAGCAAATTTATCCCATTCTTTACTTAAAATATTTCTTATTCCCATATTATAACTGTTATACTCAATTATGAGATTTTTATGGTACTGATTGTCCTCAGTCACCCTGTCCTTGCTTTCTTCTCTTATTGTTTTAAAGTCCATTCTACCCATAATTGGTTTGAATCTGTCTGCCCTACCAATTTCCACTTCCCTTCTAATGTCATTTACAAATTTCTCTGGATATCCCCTTTCTATGAACATTTTTTGCAGTGTGTTACATTCGACCAAAAAGTCTTCATCCAGGGTAGTCATCCTTGATCCCCTAACAAACTGCCCTTTAACTATATTACGCTTGCAGTGTAGGGGATGCGCACTTTCATAATGCAAATAGGAGTTAACATAAGTTTTTTTCCTATATACCCTGGATGAAAAAGACTTCAACATGTTGTTTTTAACCAATTCAATATCTAAATATTGTAGAACCTCGTGATTCATATTATATGTAAATTTAAGGAAGTTAGTAGTTTTTCCGATGTATTCTAGAAATTCATTAAATCTTTCATCCTCCTAATGAGGGATGAGTACAGCGGGACAATGACCTCCTGTTTTCTAGATGAAAAGCCCTTAGTGATGAGGTGTGCCACACAGACAGATTTCCTGGCTGTTGTGGAGAGGTGGTTATCGAAGGTGAGACCACTGTTCACCTGTGTCCCTAAGTCTCTTATCAGACTTTCAGTGTTTAGTATATTGCCACCTATGTGGTAATGCATGGGTACATGTTTTTTCCCAAAGGGGATAACTATAAATTTCTTGGCTTTGAGCTTGAGCCCATGGCTCTGGCATGGAGCATCTGTTACTGTAAGTCCCTTTTGTAGAGTATCCACATAATTTAGGGAGTCAATAATGGCTCCCAGTTTGCAGTCATCTGCGAACTTTGTTAGCCAGAGTCACTTAGTGTTGGCCTGTACTTCAGAGAAGTATATGCCAAACAAGAGCGGTCCCAGGACTGAACCGTGAGGTACTCCACTTGTCACTTGTCTGGAGCTGGATTTGGAGTCTGCTACTTTTACAGTGTGGGTTCTGTCAGTAAGCCAGTTGGCAACCCATCGAGTGATGTAGGGATTAATGCTCAGCTTAGTTAGTCTATCTATGATTCCAGAGTGAGGGATGGTGTCAAAGGCCTTGGCTAGGTCCAGATAGGCTGTGTGGATCGCCTTACCCTCGTCCATGGCTCTGGAGACCAATTTGAAGAAGTCAATCAGGTTCAGGAGACAATATCGGCCCTTCACGAACCCAAACTGGGTGGGGTCCAGTGTTTGAAGGTTGCCAATGTCTTTGTTCCATGACAAAGAGTGTTGTACAAGCCATATATACTCAAGTGTCCCAGACAGTAGACTCACACCCCTTGCTACTGTAATGACAGCACATAGACGCATGTTACGTACATGGAATTAAATACACTTATTAAAGATGTCATTACCCTGCGATTTTGTCAGACTGGAATGTGATCACTGGTTATCAGGGCTGAGCCATGCTTAGTGGGTTTCAGCATTGCTGCAATATAAATGCTAAGCAGATTTGCACACTGGTAAGTGAAGGTGAAACGGTTTAAGCGCCTATACATTTAACCGCACGTTAGCACCACTTCCTATCACGCAAACCCCCTTAAAGCTGCTCAAAACTGCCTTAACCACTCTGTGTCCAACAGTCCTTGTTCTGTCTAGCAACAAAATGTACAGCCCTTGCAGGACTTGAACCCAGTACCCTGCACACTATAGCCAGAGTAGCAAACCACTAAGCCATCACAGCAATGAAGACATTTGCTGCTTTTTCTAATATATGTATCTATCTATATATATATATATATATCTATATATATATATATATATATATATATATATATATATACATCAGTAGATCGAACTTTTACAAGTTCAAACCACATATGGCTGAGACCGTATGTTCAAACTCATAAAAGTTCAAACACTGAAGTAAAAACAAATAAAACAAGAAAACATAAAACTAAACATCTATAGCAGGGTGGCTATGCCCCCCGCACCACCACAGCCCCCTTACTGAAATATACCAACTCCGAGATCGCACTACATTGCGGAAATGGGAAATGTTCCCTTTCCGCACTGTATGGAGATCTCCATTCAGTCCGTTTTAACTTTTACAAGTTTGAACATATGGTCTCGGCCATATGGGGTTCGAACGTGTAAATGTTCGATCTACTGAAGGGGACCCATATATATATATATATATATATATATATATATATATATATATATATATATATACATATGTATGTATATGTATACACACCATCAGTTACTAACAGACATCATAAGATCATCATAGTGCAGTACTACACAAATCACAGTAATGATCCATGGAAAACAGCAGAGATATGACCAATAAATGTGGACAGTCTGACACACTCTGGGCAGACCAGAGGTATACACAGAGTTCCTTTGTGGAAGACGTGTGGACCAAGCCTGACAAAGTGGATGTTTACAGCCATGGAAATGGGGATATCACAAAAATAGTGGAATAAATAAGCTCACACAGTTTATGCATTCACACACTTCTATCTGTCCTGACACATAATAACCAAAGGAGCAGAGGTCAAAATCCTACATACTACCCACTAGTTAGTGTCATACATCTGTGCAGCATCCCACTGCTTTGTCAGAAATACACAACAGTTATAGTGGCCCAGCAACAGTACATCTGACAAATATCTGGACATAACATTACACTGGGTAAATACACTGAGCTGCTAGGCATGTCACAAAGCATTGTGCAAACTGCAGGCAGACTGCCACAACACTGGCCTACATTTCTTATGAGGGAATACATATGTACTTGCAAATATAGTAGGCTCTACAGACATGTAACAGCACAAAGTAACAGACACTTGTGTGAAAGTGCATGCCCACAAATAATCTGAACACAGCCACAGTCACATATGGTAAGCATAGTTAATATTACAGTATATGGACTGTGTGAACAACACCATCCTCATATGCGCCACTCATACACTAACCCTACATATACTGGGCCAATACACAGTGTATTCCAATGCCTGACTGTGGTATGGGGCATGTGTTGGTCTGGCCCTACAGACATGTATGCCGACAGGGTACCGTACATTGGAGCAGCATGCAACATCAGATAGAACAGGACCAAGAACAATGACATGTACCACAGTCTGTACACAGACCAATGTGCATATTCACAATACACACTCTGTCAACAATCACCATAAGTACACAGACCTCACTACTGTACACACTACAACTGGATTTCCTGGTTTTGTCCTCAAATATAAGGCCTACTATACATAACATGTCTAGCAGTCTGATATCTCACTGGCTTGTTATCAGGTGTGGTGTCAGTAAATAATGATGTACTGAACATATGCACCTCTTACTGCATGACATATGTACAAAGTAGACAGAGTTGTGGCTGGAGGCACAAACACAAGGCCAGTATTGACATGTTGCTGTGATAAACCCATACATTTACTGGTGTAACAGGGTTTGTTGTGACATATATTTTCTGAGGGATATGAAGTCAGTAACTCACATGGATGTCGCCATGTACTGACTCCAATCCTCAGAGTATGCTACTGCATTTCTAAAGATAGGAACTGTCTGAGTAACACAACACATGTAAGACACCAAACACTGGCCAGTCTGCAGATAGCCCTACAGGTGAGAGTTTCCTCAACCACATAACACTGTCATGACAGATATTAAATCATGTAGAACAGCCATATCCACACAAACCCTGTTAAACCATTACTTCAAATGTAGAAGAGCAATACTTACATTCTTTCCTTATGTCTGGAACATCCTTCTCCTGTTTTTTGGTCTGTCTCCACAGTGTATGTTGTAAGAGGTATATCCAACTAACCTCTGTGATGCTGTTTGTCAAACACCCAGATAAAGTCCTGCTCACAGTGAAGGAAAAGGGCTAACATCCACATGAAGTGCTTATTTATAGGAGTGTGTTTCCATGCAATTGGCTATAGGAATGATACCACAGCTGTTCCACATGCACTTAGCTAATGGGAGACTGCAATTCATGCACAGACCATCAGCTGGTCATGAGCATTACTTATAAAACTCAAGCTGCTGCCTAAACAAAGCAGGTGTACTTTTCCACATCCACCAGAGAGGGGGTGAGAGAGACAGGCAGAGACAAAATAGGAAAGGAAGGGAGTAGGAGGGTAAGAGCCAAAAATGTTTGTGTATGATCCATGGGTGGAGAGTGGTATCTGGGCATTATGACATTTGCCTATATTGTGTACTAATCTATACTGTCACATGGTAATTGCACATGGCTGTACACATTTATGGCTGAGGATTGTCAACAACAATCTCTACAATGTTTGGAAAATGTTGGCCTTGTAACGTTGACAATGGGACATGCAGTGCCTCAATATAATGATGTGGCAAAACTCACATTGCAATGGATCCTGTCATTACATAATCAGCCCAGCACCCACACAGGACAATGATAACAAACACTTACCAGTACTGAGCTTCAAACCCTTACCTAACTATGTATTACTATTCTATTGTTATGCAGTTTTGGCATGCACCACAGAGCTTACATCTTGGAGAGCTGTCCAAAGGTATCTTTGAAGGTGAGTGACATCAGCAACAGTGATAAAGGAGGGATAAGGGAAGTGTTGTACATGTGACTGTCCACAAAAAAAGGTGTCAAGGAAGATACAACCACACTCTTTCAGAGAATCGCACACATTATCACAGTTGGCAGGGTCAGGATTAAAACTCCTACCTAACTAGTTTGCTACACTACAGTATTATCCTGGTATCACATGCGCCACAAAGCTTATCAGGCTGATAAATGGCCAAAGGGTTATTTCAAGGTGGCTGACAGCAGGCATGCTACAATAATGCAATTGGAGGTGTAGTGAGTGTGAATGGCTTCAAAATCATTAATCTCCACAACACACACACAAACACACACATACACACACACACACACACACACACACACACCCACACACACACACACACACACACACACATACACACACACTTGCCAGAACTGACATGCATGGGTTCATTGCTTCACAGGTGTATAGTAGTTGACTGTACTAGAAGGCTGTACAAGGCTAGGCAAATGGTATACCTTGGCATCAGGCCACATGACAATGGTCTCCAGTGTGGCTCAGGGGTGTAGTCCCTGGATTGATCCACCCACTCACCATCCACTCATCTGGGTTACTATTGTGGGTGGCTAGTGTTATGTAATGCTTGTCATGTATGTGATCTATATTCCATAACATGGACAGTGTCTGGGTTGTGTACATGTCCCACATGCATATTCTGTGATGTGTGGAAGTTTACTTTGGGTCTCTGGGGCATGTTGTGTGGACAAATTGTTATCATCTGATGTGGCAGTCCTGACCTCATGTGGTGAGACCTGGCTATGGAACTGAGGTTGTACCTGCACCTACAGTGACAGCATGATACATGTATTCAGTAGATTTTGTGGCATCTGTCCATACAGGGCATGTGTATAAGGCATGGTATTCCTTTTGTGGGTTACATTTACAGACTCTACAGTTGTTGCAGGTGTACAGTGAGGAACATAGCAAAGGACCACTGTAAGCATTTATTTGCCTATTGTAGGGATGGAACAGGGTGCCATGTCCTTTTGCTTGTTGGATAACACACACTCAGTCAGGAGATGTTACAGATCACAGTACATTCTGATGTCAGTGGCAGTGTTGTGGTCAACAGGCATGTAGTCTACTGCAATCACACCGTGGTTACTATCTGTGGGCAATATGCAGGGAACTACCAATATAGTGGCTGTTGCCTAGCCAAGTGTTTTTGTGTATGAGACATGGGTGGAGAGTGTTCTTTGAGTAATACAATGGTTGCCTATATTGTTCACTGATCCATAATGTCAGATGTAGGGCTATGGATTGTCTACACCAGCCTCTCTGCTGTTTGACATCTGTTGTCCTTGTAAGGTGGACATTGTGACATATAGTAGGCCAACAATATAATAATTTAGCAAAACCCACCCTACAACGCATTATGTCATTACACAATCACAGCAACTTCCACAGAGGATACTCATGACAGACACACACACACTTGCCAATACTGAGATTCAAACCCTTACCTATGGATGAATCTGCAGGACTGCTAATGTTAGGCTCTGAGATGGGTACTGGCTGTAACTGTGGACAAACTTTTTGAGGTACACACATGCATATGTACACACGCAAACACTTGCCACAGATGAGATTCAAACCCATAGCTGTGTAGTTACTGCTACCGCATTGTTCCACATTTATGGCACGCATGACAGAGCTTATAGGGCTAACCTTTCTCCAAAGGTATATTTCAAGGTAGATGACATCAGCAGGTTTGCTAAAGTAGGGCAATGGGAGGTGTAGTGACTGTGAATGGCCTCCAAAGCACTATATTCTACACACACACACACACACACACACACACACATACACACACACACACACACACACACACACACACACACACACACACACACACACAGAGTTTCACAGTTGCCATGTATGTGATTAGAACTAGTACATCACACAACAGCATTATGCAGTTATTGCGCACGCCATGGAGCTTACAGGTCTGAACCTTTTCCAAGAAGGTATTTCAAGGTTCCTGACATCAGCAGGCTTGCTAAAGTAGGGGCAATGGGAGGTGTACTGACTGTAAATGACCTCAAAAGCATTACTCGCTACAAACATGCAGAGTTTCACAGTTGCCATGTCTGGGATTAGAACTCCTACCTAACTAGTATTTCACACTATAGGACTATGCAGTTATTGCACATGCCATGGAGCGTACGGGGCTGAATCTCATCAAAGGAGGTATTTCAAGTTGTCTGACATCAGCAGTCTTGCTAAAGTAGGGCAATGGGAGGTGTAGTGACTGTGAATAGTCCAAGGAGGTATTTCAAGTTGACTGACATCAGCAGACTTGCTAAAGTAGAGCAATGAGAGGTGTAGTGACTGTAAATGGCCTCAAAATAATGTATTCCTATACACACAAAGTTTCACAGTTGCCATGTCTGGGATTAGAATGCCTACCTAACTAGTATGTTACACTATAGCATTACGCAGTTTTTGCACATGCCATGGAGCTTATAGGACTAGTCCTTATCCAAAGGGGTATTTCAAGGTGAAAGGCATAAAAGGTTTGCTAAAGTATGGCAATGGGAGGTGTAGTGCCTGTTAATGGCCTTAAAATCATTGATCCCTACACACACACACACACACACACACACACACACACACACACACACACACACACACACACACACACACACACAGTTTTACAGTTGCCATGTCTGGGATTTGAACCTCTACCTAACTAGCATGTTAGTCTATAGCATAATGCAGTTATTGCACAAATGTCATGGAGCTTATAGGGCTAGCCTTGTCCACAGGGGTATTTCAAGGTGAATGACATCAGCAGGCTTGCTAAAGTAGGGCAATGGGAGGTGTAGTATCTGTGAATGGCCTCAACATCATTGATCCCTACACACACCAACAGAGTTGTACAGTTGCATTGTTTGGGATGAGAACTCCTACCTAACAAGTATGTTACACTATAGCATTACATAGTTATCACACATGCCACTGAGATTAGAGGACTAGCTCTTGTCCAAAGGGGTATTTCAAGGTGAATGACATCAGCAGGCTTGCTAAAGTAGGGCAATGGGAGGTGTAGTGTCTGTGAATGGCCTCAAAATCATTGATCCATACACACACAAACACAAAATTTCACAGTTGCCATGTTTGTGAATCGAACTCCTACCTAACTAGTATGTCACACTATAGAATTATGCAGTTATTGCACATGCCACAGAGCTTATAGGAATGATCCTTGTCCAAAGAGATATTTCAAGGTGACTGACATCAGCAGGCTAGCTAAACTAGGGCAATGGGGAGTGCAGTCTGTGTGAATGGGCCATAAACCATTCCTCTGGAAACACACACACAACACTCAGTCACACACAACTTTACATTTGACAGGACTGTGTATATGCCTTTTAGATGAATAATGACTTGTACTGTCATGTTACAGAGTTATCACAAGCACTACAGAAATTATAGTGCTGAGGGCTACCAGAAGCAAATGTCAACAGTGATATACACTGGCACATCACGTGGCATTGAACAATTGGATGTGTGGTGGGTGGGACAGGCCTCATGATGGGAAGCACTTTGTCACTGTCTGCCTCTCTTTTCCCCACATCTGTGTGTGTGTATGCTTGACCTATTATAGTGTGTTGTCTTTGGATATATGTGTGTATTCCTATTTGATGTGTGTGCAGAGCATGACTGGTGTGCAATGTGGTGTGTGTGCACAGACATCTGCGACTGACAGATATGTATAGTCCACTGTTGTTGTCAGACATGGGCTTCATTTCTCTAAGTGTGGGAGCATGCCCAGTATGACCTTCTGTATTGAATGTGTGAATCCATTCCAGGTAGGTTGTACTCCAGTCCAGGCATTTGTGTTCTATACCTACAGCTAGCAACCTGTTTCTGTAGGATACCTGTAGATAGGTTGACAATATGGAGTCACAATGGGCAAAGGATAGTGAGATACTGTAACTAATCGTGTATGTGTTGCTTGTGCTACATGGTTTTGGTGTTAGCAGACATATTCAGACATATGTACTGTTTTACACTGTGATGTATTATGTCGTCAACTATTACTGACAGATATACTTATTTACTCACAGTAATTTCCTGGGGAATACAAGATGAATGAAGCTGTGTCCAGTATTGTGGTCTGCAGCCTACATATTCTTGCACACTCATGCCATTCTGGAGGGGGAGCTGCAGAAACTTCCTGATGGGTCTGCATAAATGGTCCAGCACCTTGGTACTGTGGTGGCTGTGCTTGTACATCTATTGACGTGACAGAATGGCCATAATCTGCTATGACTATACCTCTCAGCTGCACAGATTTCCACAGGTTATCCAGAGGCAGGGCTCATATATTTGGTCAGTTCCCCTTCACATTGTGGTTTATGAGCAGGTTTGTAGCCACCCATTCCTGGGTTTGCAGACAGGGATAGTATGGGCACACATCAGAGTTTCAGACTTCACACACTCCATGGCATCCATGTTTCTACCCCCCTCTGTTATTCTATCCTCTTCCTAACATTATGCAAGCGATATCTGATAACTATCCCTATAGTTATCCCTTCATCCCAGCGGTATTTAGGGGTTGGTCCACAGTTCATGCAGTAGGACATGGTGGGCAAGCTACTGGGATTTATCAACATGGCCTTGCATTTGTGTCTGTGGACTGTGTTATATTGTTATTTGGGACTCCATGAGATAACATACATTGGCAGTACGGGTGAGGCACAGGCCTTTGACAGAGGACTGTAGGGTATTTGGTAGTGATCCAGGCCATCTGTAGCAGGCCAGTGCATTCTGTCACTCCTACAGTCCCAGGCTGCAAGCCACTGGATTCCCCTGGGGTGGCAGGGTAGGTGTGCAAGGTGTTAATGACAATAGATTCTATCCTTATTAATCCATTGGTGTGGATGCTGGCAGGGTGCTGCTAACAGCTAGGGACACACCTGCAAGGGACACCTCTTCAGCATGCTGTATTCTGTGGGTATTCCCATACAGAAGTGGGGGTCATACTGTACTCATTCCCAACAGCAGGGATATGACCTGTAATGAACCTGTGGTTGATGGTGGGGTGAGCTGAGTGCATGTGTGCTATGGAAGCTTCTTGCAGCTGACTCACAGATATACATGGGGCATTCCCCCTATGCTGGTTTGTGCAGGGACATCAGCAGTTTCTCAGTACTTCATAACTGTGCCTTTTGTGGTCTGCCAATGTTTGGTCAGACTACATTATTATTCCATACTACACAGACAACTAATGTGCTGCTAACCTGTATGTACAATTGCAAAGGTGTGTCCATTTAACTGTTACATTTTATATACTCTGTCTAGGGTACTTCCACCTGTGTACTGTGTGTATGTCTGGGCCCACATTCATGCCATTCCATCTTTTAAATGGTGACAGATATTACATCCAAACAATTAGTATGGATTACTGCTGGATTGGGTCTTGCTGGGATGCATTGAGTCTGGCACTGCAGTTGTCAGAACTTGGCCCTGTCATCAACAGTATTGACCATAGGCCATCGGGACACAACCCTCAATGCCTACATGCTGACCACTTCCACACAGTATATAACACACAACAACCTAAAACACAGAGCCCTGCATATTGTACACATGCAACAATCTATTCTGCTAATTTGGCCAGCTCAGGTAATCTGTGCTCCACTGTCCATAGGCCACCAGGACACAACCCTCAATGCCTACATGCTGACCACTTCCACACAATATATAACACACAGCAACCTAACACACAGAGCTCTGCATATTGTACATGTGCAACAATCTATCCTGCTAATTTGGCCAGCTCAGGTAATCTGTGCTCCACTGTTATTATACCCACACGTACATGTTACTACATTTCTACGTATGATTGTGGGGGAGGGGCACACCTGACAGCTGTAAACTTTGCTATGACTGTACTGGTATTTCAGGAACTCTGTTGGCTTCCATTTCATTCTGTATTCTGACCTATCATGCAGACTAGAAGCATATCATTAGAGTACAGATCTTAGGTTTTATTGACCTACATTTCAGTTTCAGACTTCTTACCTTCAGAACTAACATCCGACTGCCTGACCTGTTGTAGTCTATCTGTGTAGGTTTGGAGGGGGGCTGTTTTCTGTTGCCATCAGTCGAAGGCCTTAACACAGCTTTTCTTTGTGGTCATCTACACCTGTCCTGCTGGCTGAGACTGTTGTTGGGTATGTGAGCCTCACTGACATGCATGTGTGTGTCCTATGGATACACATTTGGCCCACCACATGTCCTGCAGTGTGATTTGTCACCTTGTCTAGTACTGCCTACTATGTTGACACCAGTATTTGTTATGGACTTCATGCTGCACATATAGGTGTCTACTATCTACTGCCATCCCATTCAGCCACCCGATTCTCTTGCATGCTCATATCAGTACCATAGATACAAGTAGCAGAACATACTACTCCATTCAGCAATTGATAGGGAGAGTGACTTACCTTGTGGCTTTGCCAGTATTGAGGATGGCGCTGGAGGGCTGACTATGTCGGATGCACATAGTACACTCCCTATATCTGGTTACACACAGGTAGTGTCATGTTTGGCATCCCTTTTACTGTATGCACAAGTCAGAGAGAGGTGTTATTCCCTGGGTTCCCACCATGTCAGTGTATGTGCTATGCATTGCCTCTTTGCCAAAGCTTGGGCATACTGGGCATGCCTCCTTCTGCCTACAGGGGCAGGATCAGTTTATACCTCCGAGTCAGCCTGTGCTGGCCTTGGTAATGGTGGGGCTTGTGTGGCCCTACCCCGTGCTGTTCCTGCTGCAGCTGTTTCCAAAGGATTACATTGTGTAGCATGGCACATACAATGAAAATCTGGGGACATGTAGCTGGAGAGTACTGCAAGGCTCCACCAGATACATCCAGGCACTGGAACTATGACTTGAGCATCCCAAACACATGCTCTATTTTGATTCTGCTCTGTGCATGTGCCTCATTATGGAGTTCTTGTTCAGGTGTGTGTGCATTTCTGATGGGTGTCATTAGCCGTGGCTTCAGTGGGTAACTAGCATCCTGCACTAGGTGACCATATGGGATTTCCCCACTGGCAAATCTCTGGTACAGCTGTGTCATATGCCAGATGTGGGAGTCGTGATAGCTTCCAGGGCTGCCAGCACACACATTCATTATAATGCCCTGGGCATTGCACATGACCTAGCAGTTGATGGAGGGGAAGCCCTTGCAGTTTATGTAGACCCTACCCCACTTGCCGGGTGGTGCTTTGATGTGCATGTGCATGCAGTCTATAGCACCCACTACCTCAGGGTATTCTGCTATTTGGTGGAAGAGATCCATATTGCTGGTCAATGCCTCACAGGTGCTGTGGAAATACATGTGCTCACCTGCATGTGCTGACATGGCATCCAGGAACTGGTGGAGTACCTGGATGCTGATGCCTGTGAGATCCCCATGATATCCCCTGTTGGCCTTTGGAAGGTACATGTGGCTAGTATTCTTAAGCCTACACATACCTTGGTATCCATTGGGATGGGTTCCCCTCTGTTGGTACTGTGTGTGAGGCGTGGCCAGCACAGCTCACCAATTTGCTGTAGGAGGTCCCTGTCTACCCTATAGCAGTCCATTATCTCCAGCTCATATAGCCCCTGGTAGGTTACCCTGGGTCTGTACAGTCTTCTCCTTCTCCTCACTGTGGGTTGGTTTCCAGCATTCTCATCCTCATCATCTTCAGCCTCTTCCACATATTTATTTATGAGAGCGACAGCAGCCCCTATTATTTTGTTGATTTTGTTAGGTAAAATTTCCCTGTTTGTGTAAACCAGTGGTGTAGAGTTTGTGGGAAAAAATAGAGTGAAAGGTGTTTGCATAGTTTATAGTAGTGTGCTGTGCTGGCCTGTTCTGCTGCCTGTGAAATTGGCTGATTCTGATTAATTTCACCTGCCAGCTATGCTAGTTCTCCTTTATTACCTCCTTACTGCTGTTTTCCCATGCCATTGCCTTCCTGTTTAAGACCCGAGGCACGCTGCACAACCCCAGTGCTCAGATGTGAACGGAGCTGCTATTTCCTGTTTTCTTTTTTTTTTTGTTTTAAACCCGGTATGTGGTGCGCACACCCATTTAGGCAATGTAAATACTGCTAGGCAGCTTCAGACGCACCCCCTTCCTTAGCTGTGCTTAGCTAAGGGCAAACATGGGTCACCGTGCTCCAATAAGCTTACAGCAGTCATGACACTCTCCCTCATGAGGTCATCTAGTTCTTAGGCTTAGACCATGGTGTTATTGCACCTACACGGTTGGGTGCAAGCTAGCATTGAGGGTAAATCTGTGATTCAGTATCATTCCCCTCATTTGCATAGAACTGACTGCTAATGCATGGTTACAAAACCGACACTCAGCCTTCCCCATTAGCAACCACTATTCCATGGTCTTGTTGTGTTATGCATGCCATTGACTGTTATGGCAAAAATGATAATTTTGGTTTAAAAGCTTATTTCCAGCTTATTTTCTTATTTTCAGGCCGATCCCTTTTGTGCACTGCTGCTCTGTGCTTAAACGGCCAAAAAAAAAAGTTATTTTTTATAATTTTGAAACTAGTTTTCATGCCTATGGCCATATATTTGGCCATTGGCATGCCTAACACTTATAATACATGCTTTTGTTATGAGCTGTCATGTCTCCGTTTTGTAGTTTGCAGAGATGTATTCAGCTACTGGCTGAATACATTTTTACAGTCTACACTATTCCTGCATGGAAGCCTGCCTCCTGGCTCACTAATTCATTTCATTTGCTTGGTTTTCACCAGTAAAGGAGGTAATTAGCATACAGGGGCTGTGTCCGTGCAGGCATAGTGCAGGAGCACTCGTGCACATCCCAGGAGCTCATTCCTGGATCGCACGTCGGCCATATTGCCTGCAGCTGCTCTTGCACTATTCCTGCACACCATGCAGAGTTTGCTTAATCCTGGGGACAGTCTATATATCAGTGTCACCTTGGTGAGAGTTTATGGAAAACAGGGTCCACCTTGTGAAGGTACTCACCGAGACTTGAGGATAAATTCTGTTTCAGCAATACTACTTTCCTTTGCTTGCTGACTTATCATCTCTCCGTTCGGTCCCATATTAGTATTTATTTATTTATTTATTTATTTATTTATTTATATGCACCATATGACACTGTGAATGGATATTAAGTCATACATAATGGTGATTCTATGCTAGATTTGCTATGGATAACTCTGTATAATTCTTGTGGAAATCCAGACCCATTTTTCCAATTTTGAACACCTAAATTAATGTGAAAGGATCAGGTTCAAACCCTGAACATGTGCGAGGATGGAAAGGCACAAGCTATCTCAAGGCCCCCACACTTGCAGGTATCATAAATTCACCAGCTTTGGAGGTAGTGCTGGCACTGATGGAGGAAGTATCACACCAATGTTACTGCACTACACATATACAGAAACAAACAAACAAAAAAGAAACAGCAAGGGATTGCAGAAGATAATGCTGGGGATTCATTAACATGCATGTACAAATCATTCTAAGCCTGCACTCTACATTCATTAACATGTGTGTACATATTGTACTAAGCCTACACTCTTCATTCATTAATATGCATTAACACATTGTGCTAAGCCTACACTCTACATTCATTAACATGCGTGTACACATCATGCTAAGCCTACAGTCTATATTCATTAATATTCATGTATACATCATACTTCTACATTCATTAACATGCATGTAACCATTATGCTAAACCAGCACTCTACATTCATTAACATGTGTACACATCATGCTAAGCCTACACTCTACATTCATTAACATGTATGTATACATTGTACTAAACCAGCACTCAAAATTCATTAACATGCATATACACTTCGTGCTAAACCAACACTCTACATTTGTGATAGTGTGATGAGCAGCAGTGCTATTGGAATATGCAAGTTGCCATCACCTGATCATAGCCACAACAGCTGCTAGTGGTCATGAATAGGTGCATAGAGGCTTGAGTACACAATACAAACATCAGTTTGCATATACATGCTATCCCAGTAAGTGAGCACATGCGGACAGTACAACACAAGCAAGGACAACTTGAACAATATAATTAAGAGGCAGCAACAAGGAAAGTGTAGTCAGTTATAAGTAAATTAATGTACTAACAACAGTAATTAAATATATTTTATCCATAGAAGTAATCCTGTCCACTTAAGGACACGTACATAATAAAAGGGAAATGCTGACAAAGGATGTGAGAGGTGCATATCCACAGTGTAACAAATAGGAGCAAATGTGAGACATCCTAAATTTATTTAAAGTGCAGAGTTGAAATAACAATTAATAGGGAACGTAGCTAAACTAGGGTATATTTCATATACGCCAATTCCAGCACATTAGACGTGTATTCAGAAAGTTACATGTTGCATCCAACATTGTGCTGTAGTCCTCCCCTATCAAGCAAAAACAATTTAAATGATAACTAAAGCTGTTGCCCTATGCACTTCAAAAAGGGACTTGCTACTGACATTGTTTGTCACTTGTAACCATAGAAAACTGTTGTAAAGTTTAAACTGTGTTAGCACATCATGTGTTTTATATAGATGTTAATTATAGAATTTTATGCAGTTATAGAAAGCCTAACTGCAAGTTTTCCAATTTACTTTTTTGGAGAGATGCTCAATAATTTGTGGTATTCCCATAATTATATTGAGAACAGCTAGCTCTATGACTAGGGTATGAAACTAGTCTGCCATTGCAATGTATACTGTAGGAATTTTCAAACATAATAGATTACATCTGCATGACTGATGTTCGTGCACACATGCATGTTAAAGAATTGTTAAGTGTTGCATTGCTTACGTGTATGAAGGAAATAATACTGATGTTGTTATGGCAGTGCACACACCACTGACAATGCAACAGTACTCAGAAGAATCACAGACATGAGTGCAATCATTCCAGTAATAGTATTAATCGATGAAAAAAAACATGTTTTGCAGCAAACTGCATGTTGTGAATGGTACAAAGCCTGACTGCTCAAGCATACTGTGTATGAATGCAGCAGAATATACTCGGACATGACACACACACAGAAGTGTCACATTGACCATGATATAAACAGAATAATGATCCTACTAACAGTTCTCTAACTATTGCAGATGTAATAAATATCTGTGTAAAATAAGGCTTATGGTCATGTGTTATATGCGAACATGCCCATAAATTAAGGTACAACTCTTGTGCAGTCAGTCCCTTGACAAATGGGTCAGGTGTGTTGGAATGTCATTATGTATATCCCTTTGCATAGGATGTATTATGTGTATAACATACATGGATAGGTAGCCCAGATAAGACTTAGCAAAATAAAATTACATGCCAGCATTATGGTTTTATTATATGAGCTACTGGAAAAATTTACTAAATGTCATACTGCAATTATATGTGCATGATACATTTGAGGCACTGTGATCAATGATATGACATGTGTCCTTTCTGATGCAAGTACCATGCCATACATGTTGACATAAAAACGGTGTATCAAAGTACATATGTGAATGCAGTATGCCATAAAGTGGTAACTGACATTTGCCCCGAAGTGAGTCTTATCAAACAAATTAGTCATGCCAGTATGACACAACAGTAACATTCATCACACCCAGGTGAATTATTAATGTCTATTACTAAGTGACTTGTGAACAATTTACATTTTACATACACCAACTGTATACTGGCCAGTGACAAATGTTGTCATCTTCCACACACAGGTTAATAAGAACAATGCATGGATGCTGGCAAAGTCAGTCTTCTCTAGGTTGATTCTATTTCTTTTTATCAAAAGAGAACAAATGGCAAGAAATATCTAAAGCCATTGATTACTTAATGTGCATTGCTCTAAATGGTGCACACATTACACACCATTATACTGGACATGATCATAAGGAAATACAGCAAAGGCTACAATAACATCAACTACCCAACACAAAATCACAATACAGGTCTGAATGGTGAGATGATAAAATCAGCAAGACAAGGAGAATAGTGTTACTGGAATTGAATTCTTCCTCAAATCTTGGTCAGCACCTTCATGTGGTGGACCCTGTTTTTTACAAAATCTTACCAAGATGGCACTGTTATATAGACTGCATTTTATATAGCATATGTCATGCACAGAGGTAGGTTGAAAAATAAAACAGCTAGCTGGGTGCACAAGTCTCAGGATAAAAAAGTGCTCAATCCTGGTATGCACATTGGTGCCAGACTGGAAAAAAAATATTTATTTATTTTTATTTTACATTTGTTAACCGGGGGTGTCTGACTGAGCCGAAAAGGCCCTTTTTCAGCAGAGGCCCTGGGAGAAAAGCTCCACAAAGAAAAAATACAGACACATTTAGTTATTTAGACATGATTAGTATACACACACATTACAAGAGACATGTTTTTACAGTAGTATGCGGCACATAAACAGTTACAGTGGAGAGAACAAACAAAAAAATATCAATTTTAATAATAAAGGTAATTAATAGATTTGTGGTGTACAGCTGAAATTTGGAACATAGGTAGAATACATACATAGTACACAGGTACAGTACATACATTGTAGATTAGCCAGTGTTTGTGAGTAAGATTGAAAACTATTATCAAGTGCTCTAGATTTAGTATGTATATGTTATCAACTTTCACTAGCCTGGGGAGCAGTTATGGCACTGCCAACTTTACTTGAGATGTTGCCTGATGAGGTCTTTAAAGGAGGCTTTGGATGATATGTTTTGAATGCTAGTAGGGACAGAGTTCCATTTTTTAGCCACTGAACTACTATATAGTGCATCTCCAAAGCTATTGTAGCTATTGGTAACTTCTAGTAGTAGTTTGCTTGATGATCTAAGAGGCCTTTTGGCTGAGTGATGTTGTACTAGGTTTTTGAGGGCAGGACACTTATCGGGGAGATAATACATAGAATGACAGAGGTAGAGCTGATTGTAGGTTAGGAGGTTGTGCAGTTCAAGCCAGTGGAGCTGTCTCAAAGCAGTACAGTGATGAGTTCTATATGAGCAATTTGCAGCAAAGAGGGCAATTCTGCTATAGCAGGCTTCCATTTTGCTTAGTTCAGTTTTGTTGAGATTAGTCAGAATGGGAGATGCATAGAGTAGGGTGGATAGAAGTTGGGAGCGAGCAATGGCTGATCTTGTGTTGTTGGTAAGAAATGGTTTGATACGGTAGAGTGACCCCAGTTTAGCATGTATTTTTTTAATAGTTAAGTTGAGATGACTATCAAATTTTAGGTGAGAGTCAATGGTTATTCCAAAAACGCTTAGCCTGTGCCACTGGAGCAATTGGAGTAGCATTTGTAGAGTAGATAGTGAATTGACTGTTAGTGTTTTTGTTAGACCTGGTTATAATCATAAGCTGAGTTTTCTTTGGATTGAGGATAAGTTGGGCTTTGGTAAGGTAGTTTTCAACGTCAGAGAATGCTAGTTGAGTTGTTTGCAGGAGGGTGGGAATGTTTTGAGCAGCACAAATTAAGGTAGTGTCATCTGCATACTGAATTATAGAAGCATGCTGTGTGGAGAAATGAAGGTCATTTGTGAAGACTGTGGATAATAGTGGTCCTAAGATAGAACCCTGTGGGACTCCTATAGTTATGGGCAGCTGAGGAGAGAGAGAATTTTCCCATTTCACCACTTAGTATCTGTCAGTTAAGTAGCTTTGGAACCAGGTAAGAGTGGAATTTGATAGATGATATTGGTTTAGTTTGTTTAGCAGGATTTGGTGTGAGACTGTGTCAAATGCTTTGGACATATCCTAAAAAAGGGTTGGCACTTGTAGGCCTTCATTTTTGACATGGTTTATTGTGTCTGTGAAGCAGTGGAGGGCTGTAGTGGTACTATGGGCAGGTCTGAAACCATGATGAGTAGGTGACAGGATGTTGCTGTCTAGGAGATAGTTTAGCATCTGGGTATGGATGCATTTTTCTAGGATGACAGTGTAGAATCCCGACGACACAGAAACACTCCTACAATGGGGTTATTTCAGGCTCAAGGAGAAGATGAGGCCCCCCCATTGTAGAAGGAAGTAGTAGTCCACAAAAAACACAAAAATTGTCAGGCCAAAAAAAAAGCCATAAAGATGATGGTGTACTATATGGAGGATAAGGAAGAAACGTTATATTGTTATTAATATGCAAGAAGGCCAGAATTCCAGATAGAAGATATTTAAAAAGATTAAGAAAGAAATTAGAGGAAAGAAAAATACTTGCACAAAATTGTCAAAAGCTTCAAATGCAAATGTGTGCTCATTAGTTCAACAGATCCATGAAAAACATTATATAGACAAAGAAATGTAGGGGTGCTTGCAAAAAGTAGTGATAGAGGAAGTGCGAAAATATAAAGAACAAAACCTAGATATTTTTGAAAGGTATAAAAAAGAAATATGGACATGGGAAATAAAGAGAGCTGATATGGTGCAATATGTATGCAAAGGATAAAGCCACACTAATCAGTAAAAAAAATTTCCAAAGTTATTTGAAGAGAATTACAGGCAAGGATGCTCAGATATAGAACAGTTGACAGTGCAAAAAAATCAGATCATAAAGGGGGAATGTAGAAAAGAATATTAGTGAAGTAGAAGTTAAACAAATAGAAGCTGAAGTTATGAATACCTGCAAAGTGAAGGATTTAGTGTTGAGAGTCTAATACTGGTTATGTAACAACATGGTGGAACTATGAATCCCCAAGGTAAGGAGAAACAGGTGGAGCAGGAGACATCTGAAGAAATATGGACATGGGAAAGAAAAATAGATTGAATATGATGCCATATTTATGCAAACGAGAAAGTAAAGCTTATCAATACAAAAAACAGCTCCAGAGATATTTGAAGAGAAATACAGGCAAAGGCATCTGGATATGGAACATTTCATAATACAAGAAATAAGAAAACAAAGGGAGCAAGTAAAAAAAAGAGGATTGGTAATGGAGAAGTTAAAGGAATAGAAACTAAAGTTATGGATTGCAAAGTGAAGCCTTTAGTGTAGAAAATCCAACTGTAGTAACATCACACCATGATAAAACAATGAGCCCCCAAGTTAAGCAGAAATGGGTGGAACAGGAAGCATTTGATCACTTGTTACATGAAGATATTCTGGAGCCTCCAGTAGGCAACCAGTACAAAAGTTCAGTTGGAGTTGCACAGCAAGGGAAGGAGCAGGAAACAGTGGCAACTCTATCTACGTTGTGGAGTAATAGACTAGTGAGTTTCCATATGAGAAAGCAATGGATGACACAGGATGAAGCTGAAGAGAATATGTCACAGAAGATGTTCTGGAACTTTCTATAGAATACTTGCAGGAAAAAGAGAACAAAGAATGTGCCATCAGTTTAGAAGAAAATGATCTATGGAAAGAGTTGCTTGATTTAATAAAGATGGATAGACATATTAAGATTGATGTAAGAAATAGATTAAAGAAAGTCAACAAAAACGCAAATGTTAGAAGTCTGATAAAACAGATTAGTAATCAAATATAACAAAAAATAATGTGATATAACAGAAATAAATAAGATATATTACTGTGCAGCTAAATTCATAGCAGAGTCTTACCACAAAAATGCAGGGCAATAAGGGAAATAAAGCAGAGAAGTCAAATGCCATCATGGAATACTGGATATAAATTGAGAAATGCCACTGTTAGAAGAGTATAGAAGAGGGAACAGATAAAATTAGAAAGATAGATGTGGTAAAAGCGATGTGCAGTGTTAGAACTGACCAGGGTCTGTCATATACTATTGCAAATAGTAAAATAAAGCTTGGCACTGTTAGAAAAACTTAAAAGTTCTTCAGATAAATATAAAGGAAACACACAAAATAAGCAATTCATTGATAACCACAAAAAGTTTGATAGAGAATTGGAAAACAAAGCAAATAAAAAGTAGAAACACCACCAAAGAAAGAAGAAACAGACACATTTTGGAGAAATATCTATGAAGTCCCTGTGGAACGTAACAAAGATGCTAAATGGATAGAAGAAATAAAAGAAATAGAGGCAGTACCTAACTTCTGGCAAAAAGTATAAATATATGTACACATAGATTTAACCCTGAGTAAAAATGACTTATATGTGCTTTGCTCTGGCTAAAAGTATTAACATCTTTACACAAAGATTTAGCCCTGACTTAAAATGACTTACATATGCATCATGAACAGACACTCTGTAGGATTCATTAACCCGTTTTATCCATGCAGGAGCAGTGTAGCCATTCTAACAGTGTAGTACAAATAACTAAATAGGCAGGGGTTCTATTCTCAGATCTGGCAAATGTGTGCATTGGTGTATAAGTGTGTATGTTTGTAGAAAGAAGTATTTTGATGTTTCCCACCCACTGCTCTACTTTATCAGTCCTGCTGTCATTCCTCTTATCAGCAGCTTTGACCAGTTGTCAGCCCAGTAAGGGGTGTAGTGAATGCAATAACTGTGTAACACTATAATACAAATAACTAGATAAGTAGGGGTTCTATTCTCAGATCTGGCAAATGTGTGTGTGGGTGTATAAATGTGTGTGTAAGTGTGCATGTTTGTAGGAAAGTATTTTGATAAGTTTCCCACCCACTGCCCTACTTTATCAGTCCTGCTGATGTCATTCCCCTTATCAGCACCTTTGATCCGTTGTCAGCCCAGTAAGCTCTGTAGCATGTGCAATAACGGTGTAATGCTATAGTACAAATAACTAAATAGGTAGGGGTTCTACTCTCAGATCTGGCAAGTGTGTGTGTGTATGTTTGTAGGAAGAAGTATTTTGATAAGTTTCCCACCCACTGGCCTAATTTTTCAGTCATACTGATGTCCCTCCCCTTATAGGTTCATAGGTGTGTACTAGACTGATGGCCCTGGAGCCTTTACAAGCCTAACCCATAGAAGTTCCCTGCCATTGTGCCACCCAACCTTAGTTCCAACTGACCCCATCAAGTAGAGCCACTGGAATGATCCCTGTGGTGAACTTTCTATTACCCATCCACTCACCAAGATTTTACTAGAACAGGGTCATCTAGGTGCTTTGCCTGACATGTATGGGAAGTCTATTCCAGGGCATGTGCAGTCTCTGGGTGAGGAACCTGTTGCTCCAACATGTTATGTTGATTGTGGTAATGAGGTTGAGGTCCCTGCAGTGTGTGGTGCAGAGGGATTGGGATGGCTTTAGATGTAGCTTTTCTAAAAGAGCTGGGTTAGACATGGCTTTGCAAGTTAAGCAGAGATTGACTCTAAGTAGGTGATATGAGACAGAGAAAAGCTGGAGTCTTTTGAGTCTGTCTGTGTAGGACATGTGTTTAATGCCTAGGATCCTCTTTGTGAGGTAGCTCCGTGGCCTCTCCAGCTGTTGCAGGTGTCTAGTGAGGTACATGCTAAATGGGCCATTATACATTATGATTGGTCTAATGAGGGAAGAGTACACAGAGACAATGACCTTGTTCTTCCTGGATGCAAAACCCTTGGTAATGAAATGTGCCACATAGAAGGATTCATTGACCACAGTGGCAGTGTGGTGGTTAAAGGAGAGATTGCTGTCAACTTGTGTCCCCAGATCTCTTATAATGCCTACAGTATTCAGTGGGCTTCCATCAATGTGATACTTAGTGGTAACTGAGTTTTTACCAAAGAGGCTGATGACGCATTTTATGGTGTTAAGCTTCAGGCCATGGTGTCCACACCAGTCATTTGTCTCAGTGAGGCCTTTCTGTAGGATGTCTGCATCACTTGTAGAGTTAATGATGGCTCCCAGCTTGCAGTTCTCTGTGTACTTAGTCATCCAGAGTTCCTTTGTGTTGGCCTAGACTCCTGAGAAGTAGATGCTGAACAGGAGAGTAACCAGGACTGATCCCTGTGGGACCCCTGTTGCGACTGGTTGGCAGTCTGACTTGGAGCTCAATACTTTCACATGGTGTGTTCTATCTGTGAGCCAATTTGCAACCCCCCAATGATATAGGGGTTGAGGCCTAATTTGGTAGGTTCATCAATAATACCTGACTGAGGAATGGTATCAAGAGCCTTGGCCAGATTGATGTAGGCTGTATGCAGTGCCTTACTGTCATACACAGCCCTGGTGAGTGACTCATAGGCTCATAGGTTCATAGGTATGTACTAGGCTATCGGCTCTAGGGCCTAAACAAGCCTAGCCAAAAAGGTACCCTGGCTTTTGCCACCCAAGAAAATTATTTTCCTGTGCCCCTGTCGAGCAGAGCCACAAATGTGATCTCCGGGGTGAATTTCCTATTTCCCATCCAATCATCAAAATTTTTCTTGAAGAGTGCTAATGATGAGCTTTGTTTGATATAGATAGGTAGTTTGTTCCAGAGTATGGGAAGTCCATTGTCACGCTTATTTTTTACTTCCATACAAATTTCTTTCAGTAGACTTCTAGGATAACCCCTTTGATCAAATAACTAGGTTATGAACTCTGTTTCTCTTAAGAAATCTTCTTGCTGGTTAACCATCCTGGCAGCCTGCACCAACTGTCCCTTAACTACAGATTTCTCCTGATGGTGCGGGTGCCAGCTGTCATAATCTCGGTATGAGTTGGAAAATGTTGGTTTTCTATGTTAGTAATGTTAGTAATAGAACTCTTACCATCTTGATCAATTTTTAAATCCACATCCAGATAGGTAATATTTATTCTGTGATACTCATAAGTAAACTTCAAAAAAATCTACAGTATCGTTGATGTAAACCAAAATCTCATTTAATTCAATCTCAGAACCCTTCCAAATCAGAAACAGGTCACCCAAAAACCTAGTGTAATGTATTATCTTGGGGGCAAAGGGACTTTACATAACATATTTTTGCTCCCAAAATGACATACTTAAGTTTGCAAATATGGGTGTTTATGAAAGGTAAACAAGTTTCAGTTTAATGAAGGAAGTGTTTTGTTAAATTCAGATTTAGAACAAAACAGAACTATTCAGGACAAACTAAAAATGTTTGAGAAAGATCTTTTGACATACAAAAAGTTTCAGATGGAAAATACATATCTAGGCAGAAATATAGAGTTGGGGCAGGTGCCCCGTGGTTTAAGACTGTGGAGATACCCCAATGGTGCAATGAGGACATTGAAATACTTAAGGAACTACATGGATTGTTTGTTCATTTGGGCATAGAGCTGATGAGAATTATGATAAAGTACAATCAACTGAAACTGGACATTCTTGTTAAAAAACTAGATGAGCAAAATAGTAGTATATTGAGTGACTTGGCTCTTGCCCAATTTCAAACTTCACACAACAATATTTTCCACATTGTGGAAAACATATGTTCCACTATTTTTTTTCAGAAAGGTGAACAAAATTAAAAGAGATCTTAATGAATATGTGTCAGATACAGTGTATCCACTTTCCTACGGTCATCAAGTTCATCAAGGGCAGTGAGCGAATCAGCTGAGGAGAAATGGGCAGGAAATGATGCAAGATCCAAAGACACATCAGCAGGAACAGCGTTAGCATCTCCATTCTGTGACCAACATGGATGAAACTCTACAGCGTTCTGAAAGGCTACAAGGAAAGAACCAGCAGCCTTTTTCCAGGAATACTTACCGGGACTATGTGGGGCAGGGAACAAGACCGAAAATGATTAGAAATTGGAATCCCTAGCAAATGTGTTAATGGACATGGCTTTGGGTATTTTACCATTAGTAAGTAGCCTGCTTAACAACATTATTGACTATGACTGTAAAAATTTAACATCATTGGATGAAGTTTATGCTGGAACTGTGACCATAAGTGCGGGGAAGGGTGATGTTATTTCTAGTATAAATCAAGGATGTTGCGAGTGTACAAGCTTAAGGGAATCTAATGATGGAGGCAACAGTGACACAAGGAGTTTGCTAGATGAAAATGTGATTAATGAATGTCACTTCTTCATGGCACAAGATGGCTGTGAGGTTGAAACTTGTGATTTAGACATTTTAATGCACTGTTTAGAAGAACAAGAGAATGTACATGATGGATTAGAACCAGTTATTATTTACAATAATAAGGGAGATTTTAACATTTACAATTATTCCAACTCTGTATTGAATGTAGCCCATTCCAATTTATTAGCAAAAGGTTTTACCTTTGTTCCTTGTAGGAGAGGGAATGTTGTTAACGTATTGATTGATTTGAAATGTTTCGCTAGAAAATTAAACCTGAAAGTCTGGTTTAACAGTGATGCAGGTATACAGCAGGATTCAAGTGGCATGTTACATAAGCCTAGTATATTTAATCCCCCTTTAAACAACTTGATAGGTCTGTTTGAAAAAATATGCAAGAAAGATATTAGACAACACCTTAACAGCAATAGAGGCAAAGAGAAAACAACAATAAAAAAATGACCATTGGAGAGAAGTTATTGAATGAGTTAACACAAAATCAAAATGTCCGGTTTATGAAACCGGACAAAGGTAATGGTATAGTTGTTATGGACAAAGGGGATTATTTGGACAGAATGACTGTATTACTTATTGATGGAACTTATGTAGAAAGTTCCTTGAATGAAATTAATGTGACAAATAAAAAGATAGACATGTTATTAGAAGACATGTTGTACCAAGGTCAAATAGATGAAAAAGAATATTTTTATATGTGAAATGAACACCCCAATGGTGTCTAATATCTTCAGAATACTGAAGATTCACAAAGGGTTAAAAGACCCCAAATTCAGACCCATTGTGGATGGAAAAAGATCAAAGACCTGTTTCATAAGTAAATATTTGGATTGTAATATGTAAAAGGCTTTGGAAGTTTTTACCTACATTAGTAAAGATTCCTGGCAGTTCTTGGACAAATTAAATGGGGTGGACCTCAGCAGTGATCTAATTATGGTCACAGTGGATGTATGACATTTATTTTCAGTAATACCCCATGATGAGGGATTAAAATGGTTAGAACAACAATTATTCAGAACCCAAAAATGTGACCAGGATCAAATTAATAAATATGTCACTTTGATGGAGGTAGTACTTAAAAGTAATTACATGTATTTTGAGGGGCAATTTTACAAACAAGTCAAGGGGACAGCAATGGGAGCAGCGTGTGCCCCCATATTTGCAAACTTAATTATGTCATTTTGGGAGCAAAAATATGTTATGCAAAGCCCCTTTGCCCCCAAGATAATACACTATACTAGGTTTTTGGATGACCTGTTTCTGATTTGGAAGGGTTCTGAGATTGAATTAAATGAGTGTTTGATTTACATCAATGATACTGTAGATTTTTTTAAGTTTACTTAAGAATATCACAGAAAAAATATTACCTATCTGGATGTGGATTTAAAAAGTGATCAAGATGGTAAGAGTTTTTTTTACTAACATTTACAGAAAACCAACATTTTCCAACTCATACCTAGATTATGACAGCTGGCACCCGCACCATCAGGAGAAATCTGTAGTTAAGGGACAGTTGGTGTGGGCTGCCAGGATGGTTAGCCAGCAATAAGATTTCTTAAAAGAAACAGAGTTCATAACCCAGTTATTTGATCAAAGGGGTTATCCTAGTAGTTTATTGAATGAAATTTGTATGGAAGTAAAAAATAAGTGTGACAATGGGATTTACAAACCCATTTTAGGACACAAAACTAGGACATCCTCAGATAGGGAAATTTCAAGTAAATACGATGACATTCAAACTAGTTTAGTCATTACTTTTAACCAAGATGCAGACATCATAGTTAACATTATCAAGAACAACTGGGATATTTTACAATTTGAATTGAATGTTGCACTTATATCCCAGATTGGTATACAGGAAGGATAGGTCACTCAAGGACATTTTGGAAACAAATTTGGCATCTGAACAGAAAACTAGGTAATTTTAAGTGCAACAATTGTATTTATTGCTCCTACATTATGAAGACTGGAGGACTTTTCAGGTTGAACAACAGGAACATTTTTATTAAAGGACATTGTAACTGTAACAGCATTAATGTTGTATACTTGGCGAAATGCCATCAATGTCCCATATTTTACATAGGAAAAACCTGTAGAAAATTTAAGAACAGAACTGGAGAGCATTTGGGTGACCTAAAATACAGTAGGTCAACTAGCACCCTGAGTAGGCATGTGCAGGACCAACCTTTAAAGGAGAACCACACCCACAGACTCAAAAATCACGTTTATTTCATCATGGTTCGGTGTTTAATACATTTTAACACCACTCTGGGACTATTTACAGGTTTTTAAATATTTGTATATGTAATTTCTGAGTCTGACCACATGGAGTCTGGCATTTTGGAGTAATTCTGATTGTTTAGTCTGCCTGTAGGTACCCCATAATTCACTGCTTGTCTATAAAAAATTACATCATGCGGGCCTTTTTCTTCCTTAAGCTCCTGTCACTGCACTGATTTTACATGTATGCACTGTTGTCTTTCAGTCAGTCAGTTAGATCTTAGGTATTCTATATATTTGTGGTACTTTGGGGCAAGATACTGTGAAATAATTAAATAGTTCTATGGAAATGTCTTGACTCAATTGCATGTCGTATATTGTCATATTCACTTGTGAAACATGTTTTTTTATTTCTGCTAAAGTTATTCGTTTAAATGTTGTCGTATCTGCCAAAAAGTCCCTAAATTTATTCATATATTCTATCTTATCCATCACTATGGTTGCCCCACCCTTGTCTGCTTGTTTAATAATTATTTCATCATTACTTTTTAGCTGTAAGATTTTAGTATTGTAAATTTTCAACATTATTGCTGATTTTATATTTTATATAGTTATTAGTAAGCAATTATAAGTAGTACATTATTTGAACGTGCTGAAACAAATATATATATATTTAATTTAAGATTTAATTGATGCAAAAATGTATGTGTAATATGCATGGCTGGCTTGATCATGTGACTTCATTTTTACCTCTATTTAAATGTGATGAATTTACTAGGTTTATGTGCTGATAAAGGGTGGATAGCCCGAAAGCTTCTGATTAAATTTTAACGTCTTTAGTGACTTCTGAGTGATTTTTGAAGAACTTTATAACCTGCCAAGAGTCTTTTTACCTCCACTACACTACCACAGTCAACAGAACATGCTTGGGTGCAGGTCTCCAACACAGAGACTAACCATGTTTTGTAATACATGTTGCATACATGTCAACCGGAGCACCTCACTGGCTATTTGCAGGAGGAAACCCAGAGGATTGGCTGATGCATGTCACTCTCACCCTGAGGGTCACCACAGTGGTGTCTGTAGGTAGATTGCCTGCATGTACATGGCATGTGGCATACCACTGTACACACATCCCCTATACTTCCCATCTCTCCATGGACAATAGCCAGGTACACTCCTATGACCACCTGCAGCGATGCACCCCAGTACTGAAAAATGTGTATGTGTGCATTACTGAGGGTATCAGTGTCTGTGTGTTAGTACACCTGTAGTTGGGAATACCCTGAGGTCCTTCACACCCACTGTAACACCCACTGCCATATTTAGATGTGGCTGATGCTGTACCGGACATTACATGCACCTTGTTACACTCCTCTACCTAAAGGCTACCTGAGCCTTGCAGTACCAGCACAACACTATTGTACAAATGTGTTGATAGGCATGAGAAATCCACTGAGTTATGGCAAGTGTGTGTATGTGTGCATGTGTGTATATATGTAGGGTACAGCATTCCAAGGCCACATACTCCTATTACAATATGCATTGCCACACAGTATTAGAGAGAGTGATGTTGCTGCCCATAGGAGATGCATGACAATGCATCACCCTACTATGCCTGTGGCATGTGCATTAGATGCATATCCCTGTAGTAGCACTCTTGGAATGGACAAAGGGTTGTATTGCAGTCCTGGTCAATGTGTGATGGTGGGTATGTTGGAGTGCCATCATGGGTTCCAGTGTGTACAATATCCACAGTGGGGTGTAGGTGCTGGATATACTGTCATTGCACCATGGTACCCCCGGTACATGTCCCATGTACCACTGTATGGCGATCACTGTCACTATCAACCATACAGGTAACTGATAACACTATCAAGCACAGTTATGCATGTGCTGTGTGCAGCCTACCTTTAACACATTGGACACACTGACAAGTTAGTTAGCACTGATAGGCCCAGGTCTCTCGGATATGTGTCTGCCTGTTATGTGTTTGTTAATGTGTATATAATGGTATGTCACACTATGTATTGTCCATATACAACTATTACATCCCCCATTACCATACTGTACATGCCTGGGGATGTTCTGCATGTAACATGTAACCTGGAACACACCTCATCCTAAACACTATGTGGTGTGTGCAATTAAAGCCACACACATCAGTAGCACTACATACCTAAGTAGGGGTCTAGTCCCAGTGTTGCCAAATAAGAGTGTGCATGTATGTGGTGGGATCTACTTCAGGTTGCTGAAAATACATGCCCCAGGGGGTCATCTGTCCATGTGGCATAGGCAGTAACTGTTATACAGACCTGTGACATGTTTTCAACTGTACTCAGGATATGGCACAGCCATAGTGTCACCACAATGCCATACCCCTTGTGAGATATGACCGCAAACCATCCTCGTCCTGACACATGTACACCTACAACACAAATGGATAACATTATGGGACCACAATCACTCAGTGTTACTAACAGCTATAATGCATCATGGCTGGACAGATACACTACCTGACTTGTAAGCATTAAACATTACTGCTGACAACATGTTACACAGTAGTACATTGGTACACTGTATTACAGTCGCCATGCGCATCAGAACCATATTAGCCTGTCCCTGCATCAATGTTAAAGATTACAGGGATGTGACACAAGTATCATCATATGCACAGGGTGTGTTGTTTGTTTGCCAGAGACCTAGGGTGGGCCATACGTTTGACACCATGTGTGCAAGTGAGGGGTGTAAGTTACTGATAAGGGCATGGTGATGTGGTGTGTGTAGGTATGGGGTTGCCCTAGGTGTGTTTTTATAGTGTGTGGGTATGCATGCACACAGTTCTGCCATGTGGCTGCCATATACAGGTGTTTCTTGGACAGCTGCAGACCTTACCTGGCAGAGTGTGCAGTTCACCGCCTCCAACCATGGACACATGAACTGTGCCTGCCAGGGGTTCCACGGGCACATCCAGGTACAGGCCTCAATATGCTACTCTCCCCTGATGATGACATATGTCTGCTGGAACCAGGTCCCTCCTGGGATTGGCCAGGGCCATGTGTACGTGGCCTGCTGTGGTGTGGACAGTGCCCACCCTGCAGTGCTGGGGCTGGTACTGCCACTACAGGAGTGGCTTGGTGTCCTTGCATGTCCACGTCAACCACCAGATGTTGGTGTTGCTGGCCTACATCTATGCAGCCATCGCCCCACTCCCACCACATGCTCTAGCACAGACAATCCACGGTCGATGAAGCCCACCATCTCACCCAACCATCTATCCATGACCTCTGTATAATCACGGAGGGCACCTGCAAGATCATGGATGTTGTCACTTACAGATGAAAAAGCAGCCCTCTGCAGCTTCAGACCCTGTCTGGTGTACAGTTCCATATGTGTCTACACCCCTATGACAGCCTGAAACATGCATCTGGCGGTACCAGATGTGGCACTTTTGCCAGGGGCACGATGACCAGTGGCCCTCCCATGAGCACCCTGGTACATGTACCTATGTGGTGCCCTGCCGGACATCTGATTATGCCAGCTGTGTCCAGACAAAGCAGCCATAGATACCACACTGTCCTGTGCACTGCCACCAACTGCCAACTGTCCCACTGCTATGGCCACTGGTGATGGGATATCTATAAGCACTGTGACTGTGTGAGGGGTGGGGGTGGAAAACAGGGGGGTGCAAACTATGGTACAGTTCAGCCTCTGACAACCCCGCCTGTGCCTCAACATACCTATCATCATTTCCAGTGTCTGTATGGACACCAACATCAGATTGCATGCAAGAGGGAGCCTGACCCACCTCACCACCTGTGAGGGGAAACAAGAAATGCACTTTAAGACCTGTATGGCATTGCTTAACAGTACACACACACACACACACACACACACACACACACACACACACACACACACCCTGACATTCCACCATAATACCTACCTGTCCCTGAGTTTATAGACTGCCCCAAATTTATTCACGTAAGTTCACCATCCTGCATCACACTTGGAATCATACACTCAATAATACCAATCATTAATGCATCATTCTTCTAATTGCCTTGACAGTGATCACAAAACATGACCTGTTACTCCATTACCTCTTTGACTTGATTGGAGAAGGTTATACAAGGACTCACTGCAGTCATCCAGAGTTCACCATGGGTATGTCCGGACATCGTGAGCATGACCCTCATATGTTAGGGGCTACTACGGTCACTCAATAATGTCAAGCACTGAAGTGTCATACGTAACTATTGCTCAGTAGATGCAAGATCTGTTGCTCAACTTGCTTTTAGAATAACAGACACTAAGTCTTCAGTCAGCAACTCCCAACTTAGAAGGATGTAAGCTACCTGTCCTGTCACAACAGTGCAGACCACAAACATTGTTAATATAAAACAACTAGTCTGAAGCCCAAGTGCTTCAACCAAAGGCTTAGAATAAGAGTTACAATTTAATCAGGCTACTAACAAGCCATAATAAATGCAGCAGAATAAATGCAATTAAGTATTTTTAAGAACAAGCAGCAAAAGCAAAATAAAGTAATAAAGTAGGAAGAAACACAAATACAGTAAAAGCAGATGAATAAAGTGCATTTTTATATAACAATAGAAAACAAGCAAACTGATTTAAACAAATTACCCAATCAACCAGTGAAAAAGCTCAAAACTGAGCCCTGTTCCAGCAATCTTCAATCAGACAAGTTCTAACTGCACACCCCTGCTACTAGGGTGCAGCGGAACCTTCTCCAAAAGAGATGGCCTGGATTAGTGCTCAAGTTATACAAACAAAACTAGATTCAGGATGCCTGAATCTAGTCTATGCTACAGCAACCAAGGTGCACCAATTTCAGAAATAAACAGTTCAAATAAGCAGGCACAATAAGCCTTTAACCAGAAATTCCCAGCTCAGAAGGGTAGAATCTAGCCACTCTTCCCACAAGAGTGCAGACCACAAACCTTCTTAATGAAAAATAGCTGGCCTGAAGCCCAAGTGCTTTAACCAGAACTAATACGCTTTTAGAATAACCAACACTGAGCCTTCACTCAGCAATTCCCAATTTAGAAGGATGTAAGCTACCTGTCCTGCCACAACAGTGCAGACCACAAACCTTCTTAATGTAAAACAACTGGTGTGAAGCCCAAGTGCTTGAACCAAAAGGCTAAGAGTAAAGGTTACAATTTAATCAGGCTACTACCAAGTAGTAAGAAATGGAGCAGAATAAATACAATTGAGTACTTTTAAGAAGATGCAAAATTAAAATAAAAGTGCATTTTTTTCTTTTTTTTTCTTATTTTTATAGTAAAGTGCAAGGAGAGAGGAAGAAGGAGAAGAAGAAAAAATCAAGGTTAAGAACCTAAGTGGGTTGGCCGTCTCAGATGTTCTCTCTGTATTAAGTAGAGTGAACACCAGACTGGGGGGGGTGTCCCAAATCAAATTTACAGTAGGGGTGGGCAACTGCATAGCCACCAATTATAACAACACCACCACAAGAATAGGGTGGGGGAAGGGGAAAAACAGTTTCAGGGCAGATGAGAAAAAGAAAACAATGCCAGAAAATATATAAAATAATTCAGTCAGGCAAAATTAAGACAATGCAGGACTCTGAAAGGTTAAATTGCCAAGAAATATACTTATCAATCAGTGATAAATTTCCAGATTGTTTGAGATTCACACTGCAGCCAGAACACCAGGAGTTTCCAACAGTGTATGCAGGAATTTACAAACAGAAACTACTTTTAAATCAGCAAGCCTTGAAGCAATCAGATAACACAAAAGCTGTTAGACCAGTTTTATAAACTTCACCACAGGAATAGGGGGAAGCAGTTTCAGGACAGATGAGAAACAGAAAACAATGCAGTTTCAGGACAGACGAGAAACAGAAAACAATGCCAGAAAATATATAAAATAATTCAGTCAGGCAAAATTAAGACAATGCAGAAGTCTAAAAGGTTAAAATGCCAAGAAATATACTTATCAATCAGCAATATATTTCCAGATTGTTTGAGAATCACACTGCAGCCAGAACACCAGGAGTTTCCAACAGTGTAGTCTTTCACCTTTCTGCTGGTTGCAATTTTAATAGTTTACCTGGTGTCTAGTTTCCCTCCCAATGCATGTTCCATGCTGCTGACCTTATTATACTATCAGCTGTCCTGAGATTACATATCAAACAAGTATTCCTGGTGTCTCATGTGTTAGTCCATGTCCATGTACTGCACGATTCCAAAGGGAAGTACTGATGTATGAACAACCCCACAATCACACATGTGCACACAAGGACACCCACATAAACACACACACATACACACACACACATATCTTACATGCATCAACCCCCTCCACTCTACCAGATTAAACTTACAGACAGAATAACCCCCACCCCCTCACACAAACGCCTACAGGTGAGGTTGCACAAAGATAGTACACACAGACTTCCCATTACCCATTTGTCAACATGCATAACATATGGTACTCAACAGCATGCAGTGCGGCTATAGTCAATCCATGCTAGCAACAGTATACATGTGTGTGATGCATGGACTGTGTTAGTAGGTAATGCCCCTTCCCCTGTAATACACTGCACCCATGTACACAGTATTGTTGTGCACCTGTTCTGCACCCTGTCATGTACTGTGCACCATACCTCACAGGTGTACATACCATTGCTGAATGTGTATTACTGTGTCAGTTATGTCTGCTCTAATGCTTACAGCCTCTATGTGTTTGTCCGACACATACCTAGGATGGTATGTGGACAGATGTCATTTGTGAATGTCTGATGTCTGATTTACAGATGTCATCATCAGCGGTGCATGTATGACCAATATGATACGATTACACTGACAACCATCAAACCTTACTGTGGCTATGGGGAGTGTACACACCCTTATTGATATGACGCCCTCTTCCTTGATATGCAATAGGACCACATTACTGCATATGTTAACATTATATGAGCTTGATATGTGATATATGTCCTGTACAATCAAATGCAGTGTCTAACAAATGTGTTAGTTGTGCTGATGCTGACTGAGATGCATACACTTCGTGGGTGCATATGTGTGCATGCCCTTATCATGGCGGTTTGTTGCACCTACTGTTATGTGTACTACAGCAGTCACTATTCCTGGCAGGGTTATACTAGCATGGGCCATCTGCATTTGCCAGTATATGGTAGTCTTCCCTACACATGTCCCCCAACTCTGCATGATTGCAAGGTCAACTCATGTGCACATCCTTTGGAGTTCACACACTGCCGTCACTATTGCTGTGGAGTCAGGGTTATATCTGCCACAGTTGCTGACCCTGACTGTGTGCAGATACAGCCATTCATAGCACCCTGTGGACCCTGCTGCAGTGCACTGGTGTGTCATGATGACAACTCCTCCCTATCTTCAGCCTTTTTGCAGATGCTTGACAATTATGGCCTACACATGTGTGTTAGTTTGCAGCGTCCCAAACACTGAACACCACATGTAACAGCCTAGTCCCAGCTAATGAATGGCAAACATACAGGTGTACACTGGCACTGGCATGGTACAGATGAGGATGGTAGGCCTGAGGTGGGGGTAAAGCATTGATTGTTCCACACATGTATCTTACATGATACTGTCTGTAGGTTTCCAACGTGGTCATGGTACACCAGTACACATTGCAATGCATGACTTTTTGGGGACCTCTTCTGTTATGCATACACTACCTGTAGAGAGGCCTGGCTGATGTTTACTGTGGTACAACTGTCACATCTGATCACCCTAACCCATTGGCCACACGTTTGCAGAGTCCAGGCAATTACTGACAGGGGTACTGCACAGCCAGTACTTGCTAGACATTCCTGCAACCCCATCAGTGTTGTGGCATGTTACTAGGCAGCCCACATGACTGGTTTTCTGCATGTGACATCATCTGTTTTGGATGTCCATCTGTTTATTTCCTACATCATTCCTGTCCCATGCATCCATGCAACATAAATGACTGCACTGTTTGCCATGGTATATGCAATGGTGAGGTATGGCTACATGTCCAGCTCGTGGGTTCTACCTGTTGGGTATGGGGCCCATGCCATGTCATGTAAGATGTGTGCAAGCCATGGCTGCCTCTGTTGTAAGTAAGTGTACACATTTGATGGCCAAACATCTTGGACAGCAGACATACTTGGTGTGACATTGGGGATGTGTACTTGCTGGAAGGTGCATTTCCATGACAAATGCATGCAGTCAGTACATCAACAGCTGCTTCCATTATATTTTATCTGGAATGTATACAGACATATGCTTCCAATGTTTGTGAACGTATGTATTCTCCATATTTTCTGTCTTAACCTTCTTCTTCTTTCGGCTTTTCCCGGTTAGGGGTCGCCATAGCGGATTACCTTGTCCGCTCATGATTGGCAGTGGAGTTTTACGGTGTCGAGTTACCAGCCTGGCACCCAACCTTCCACAGAAGGCACACACATGCACACACTCACACCTAGGGCCAATTTAGAGTGCCCAATCCACCTGCATCATGTCTTTGGGAGGTGGGAGGAAACTGGAGCACCTGGAGGAAACCCACGCGACCACAGGGAGGACATGCAGACTCCGCACAGAAGGCATCCCAGCCAAGGATCACACTGGAAAACCTCTTGCTGTGAGGTGACAATGCTAACCACTGCACCACCGTGGCCACCTTTTTTTTTTTTTTTTTTCTGTCTTAATCTATGATTCCATATTACACACTCATTGCTCATGTTGGGACCATATTGCAGGTTGTAAGGGCTGTGGACCACAGTATTATGATATGCCGTAGTGTAGATCTGTAACAGTTGCCATTGTAATACTAGTATATACACTGTTGTAGCACAGTAAAAGGGTGATGTTTCACACATGTCCCTACTGTAAGCCATTTGTCCCACCATTATGTTAATCTCTGAAGAAACATTTTGCAATGACAGGATGTTAGTTATATTGCAGGAGTTTTAGTTAATCACTGTAAATTAATCAGATCAGACAATAGTAGTAGAAGTAGCAAACTTAAACTCGTCTTAAGTCAAAACAAAACAAAAAATAATAATAGAAAATATATACTTGTACAGCATTACTAAGTATTCGAAAGTAATCCAAGCAAGACAGGCAGTCTGTTTCCAGTCAAAAATCCTTTATTAAGTACACAGACAAGCGATCCAAGTAAAGCAAAAATAGAGTAATAATTTCCTCACAAGCTTTCTAAATATATATATACTTTTTATCAGGCATGGGAGTGGTTTATTGTGCTATAATACAAAGTGTTATTGGTGCACATGTTAAATTCATATCCCTTCGCCCATCAGTGTGACATTTGAGCTGGTCCTGCCCTACTTAGTAACTGTCATAATAATATATAACCCTTATGTACTTTAAATAATGATGTGGTACCTCTTATTTAACCAGATTATTAAGTAGATTATTAAGTTTGTGATTTTATCCAAGACAATATACTACATGACTGGAAGTATATCAACCTTAGTTCATTGGACAATCAAAAAATATATATAAATATATACATACACATTTTGCATGTAAAATCAATTTAAAATCAAAGGATTTTTGACTGGAAACAGACTGCCTGCCTTACTTGGATTACTTTCAAATACTTAGTAATGCTGTATGGAACTCCGGTCTGCTAATGATTGGCAGTAGATTTTCAGGGTGCCGAGTTGCCAGCTCGACGCCAAACCGTCAATGAAGGCACACCCATTCACTCATGTCTTTCAGAATGCTACTCGACCCGTGGGGAGGACATGCAGACTCCACACAGAAGGCACTCCCCGCACACTAGCTGAGAGTCGAAAGGGAGGACCTCTTGCTGTGAGGCAACAACGCTACCGCTGCACCACCGTGATGAGCCCTAACTGGGAAAAGCCAAAAGACAACAACTTAGTAATGCTGTACAATTATATATTTTCTATTATTATTTTTTATTTTGTTTTGACTTAAGACGAGTTGAAGTTCACTACTTCTACTACTATTGTCTGATCTGATTAATATACAGTGATTAACTAGAAATATATGGACTGAAAATCTTCCACACAGAGTGGTTTCTTACACTGTTTTGTTTTTGGACCCACTACACTTTAGTTAGTTGTTTTGAGACTTCGGGGATACCACAGAGATTACTTGTTTTATATTGCAGGAGTCTGACATACCCTTCAGATACACCATCATGGTCACCACTGTGATTCAGTGCAGTTAACAACAACAATACGTGAACATGTACGGCATGCATTATGGGTAGGTGTGTTAAATGTGTGCATGGAATATACCATAGCCATAACATGACCGGTGTATTGGCAATCCTGAACAAAAACCATACTCACCAGCTATAGGCTGCTACCTTGGAGGTATACCAAAGGAACCTACATAAGTGTGTGAGAGATGTGATGTCATTAGCCACAGCTGTGGCACTGGTACAGGATGGGTGCAGCAATTGCAGTACATCAACAGTACATGTCCGCAATACTACAGCTTATGCACACTAAGCAGCAGCAGACTATTTATATATATATATATATATATATATATGTCATTTCACATATGTATGATCTACCTGTAGAGATGTGGATGGATATGCAACAATGGTCTACTCATGTGCCCTGTGGCCTTACCTGCACAGTCCTCTGCTGGTGTGTAGGTAGCACCCACCTCCACTATACTCACCGCCAATTGTTGTGTGTGCGGGTGGGTAGGTGCCATGAGGCTGGCAAGGAGCTCATGTGTCAGAGGATGATGGATGGCATGACCCCCCCCCCTGTTACGAGGTGATTCCCCCCAGACTGCAGCAGCATGCTGACGAGCATTGCAAAGCAGGTCACTACAATTATGCTGGACCTACTCATAACTGCTGTAACGCAGGCCATCATTGACCCTGTGGACAAGATTGTTCCACAGGGCAGTATGCTCCTACTGCTCATGGGCTGTTCTGCCAAACAACACCTTGTAGTGCTGTATCAGGTGTGTGATGATGACCTCATTTTAGTGTGCTGAATAGACAGAGAATCTGCCATGTGACATCTTGCTGAAAGACATAAAGATTGAAACAGGTCTGAGCAACTCATACAGCAAGGTTATCATAGTTCTTAATACACATCTCTATCTCCCCCCCACCATATCTGCGACAACAATCTGATCACACAACTCAATAGGTATGGCTACAGCATACTTACCACTGGGAGATATATCTCATTGTACCACACTTTGTGCTATGTGTTTGTAGCCATGTTCATTGTGGGGACACTATCATTGCTGGACTGTTACGGACAATGTCACTTGCATGCCATTGTAAGGGCTACTATGGTTCCATATATGCATGTGGTCTGTTTGCTATGTGATTGCTGCACATGTGCTGTTATGTGTTATTGGGGATATGTATGCATACTGTTGGATGTGATCCGGGAATGTGTAGACTATTACTGCCCACTTATGTTCTACAACAGTGACACAATAGCATGTTTAGGGAGCAGTTGCCAGCAGAACCACCTCTCCCACCTCATCTGGCCATGATACCAAGCCACATCACACGTGGGACCCACACTGGGGCCTCCTCATCTACTGGTCCTGCACTACCTTCAGGTGGAACCACCTCAGGGGATGGTGTCTACCCTCCCAGGAAACACACACAGACATGATCCTGTCACCCGAGGTCAGGTCCTTGGTCTGGTGCATAGGGAGCTCCACAGAGACTTGGGGGATGTGCTACAGCACCTTGAGACCCTCAGTATACACTCACAGGGTCCACATACTCCTCCTGTTACTCCTCCAGCCCAAGCACCTTCAGAGCCATGAAACTGATGTGACTGACAATGGGTGGGGACCTTGTTCCCATTGTTTCCATATGGGGGCTCATGGGGCTTCCACATCACAGACGACACTCACCATCCAGGGTGTTTACTCACCACATGTGTCATATACTGCACCTGTAGGCTGTCTTCTCTATCTACCAACCCAATCCACCTACACAAATATACCTGCTATCCTTCCCCAAATTCCCAATCCCACCTTCACAGACAAGGGCAATGTGGTCCCAAAAAGGGGTTCACATGTGAGATAATCATCCATGTTGCACACACTTACTGCTGTATATATATATATATATATATATATATATATATATATATATATATATATATATATACACATATATATGTGTGTGTGTACTGATATGTGTGATGTTCCCTCAAACATAGCATGCAGCACTGTGATGCGAAACTAGGGGACATGTATTTATATACATATGTGTGTGTGTTTGTATATATGTAGACATACACACATATATATCTATATATGTGTAGATATATATTACGAGTTGTATATATGTGTTTATATATATAGAAGAAAGACAGCACCAAAAACTGTTCCCAGAACAAACCACGATCCACGAATATGTCACAAAGAACTTCTTTTATTGAAATACAAAACGAAGGTTGAGCGCTTTCATCTACCCAATGTAGATTTCATCAGAACACTGAATATATCAAACCTTGTCTCTTAAATATTTTAAAATTCCCGCCTAAAACACCAACTGACCAATTAAACTACCATTAAGTTTTAAAGACATAAGAACATAGATTTGGTAAAACCCATATAAACAGCCTTCTAAATATTATCAGTATTAATAATGGTTAAAAAATGCCTAAAACAGCATCAAAATTCAATCATATAATAAAAGTTCTCTATCGGTGGAATATGAACCATACCCCAACTCTAATAATACATACTAGATGAATGTTTCATATAAAATATGACAAATGCATGGAGTGCATAAAAGGAACAATATCAAATGTAAGATATAATCCTACAGTAAATACTAATTACATAACAAATACAATATATAGTTATGACCTGCCTAAATATATTGTGCATTATCAAAGTATATAAATGCCTATATTTAACAATGAAAAATTATTTTATATACATATTTGATTGAGTGTATATATATATATATATATATATATATGTCTATATGTCTCTCTCTGACAAAACTACAACATTGTTAATTTCTTATAAGGGGCTTAGTAGGAATATTTTCATTGATATCTGGTGGAATTGCCGCATTTAGCTTTAACTGCCATTTGATCTCTTTTTCCCCCAAATTGCCTTGATGTTACCCTCCCTGGGGTTGTTCCTAACTACTTCAAGAATGGCAAATTTGAAGGTGTTACAACCAGCACTACCAGCTAAATGTCTGTATAGTGCATTATTCATATCCTTCTTTTTTATGCAATACAAATGATCGTAAATTCTATTATGTAATTTCCTGTCCGTTTTTCCAACATAAAAACTTGGACAGGACATGCACTTTCCTATATAGACAACATGTTGGGTCTGGCAATTTCCCTTACAAAGATAAATCCTACTTCTAATAATATTCTCTAAACTAATACACTCCACTTGTAAAATGGAAGGGCACTGGTTGCAGTGTCCGCATTGTAATCCCTGTCCTATGAGTGTTCCTGGAATTATCTCTGTGATTAGACCTAATTTCAATCATTTTTTTGAAATTCATCCCTGTTTTATATACATATGTTGGTTTCTCACCCACTCTATCACAAATTCCTTCATCACTAGTAAGAATATTCCAATTACTATCTACAATCTTTCTCACTTCCCCTACGTGATGTTCAAATTATATTATATATGACCTGTGATATCCTGATGTACTACATTCATTTGCACTGGTTGACAATAAACACTTGCCCAAGATAGATATATATTTATTACCCCATTCTCGTATAACATATTCGGTGATGTCCTTGATCATGGCCTCAGGATAACCTCTCGGTCTAAATATTTAGACAGAGAGGTTATCCTGAGGCCATGATCAAGGGCATCACCGAATATGTTATACGAGAATGGGGTAATAAATATATATCTATCTTGGGCAAGTGTTTATTGTCAACCAGTGCAAATGAATGTAGTACATCAGGATATCACAGGTCATATATAATACAATTTGAACATCACGTAGGGGAAGTGAGAAAGATTGTAGATAGTAATTGGAATATTCTTACTAGTGATGAAGGAATTTGTGATAGAGTGGGTGAGAAACCAACATATGTATATAAAACAGGGATGAATTTCAAAAAAATGATTGACATTAGGTCTAATCACAGAGATAATTCTGGGAACACTCATAGGACAGGGACTACAATGGACACTGCAACCAGTGCCCTTCCATTTACAAGTGGAGTGTATTAGTTTAGAGAATATTATTAGAAGTAGGATTTATCTTTGTAAGGAAATTGCCAGACCCAACATGTTGTCTATATAGGAAAGTGCATGTCCTGTCCAAGTTTTTATGTTGGAAAAATGGACAGGAAATTACGTAATAGAATTTACGATCATTTGTATTGCATAAAAAAGAAGGATATGAATAATGCACTATACAGACATTTAGCTGGTAGTGCTGGTTGTAACACTTTCAAATTTGCCATTCTTGAAGTAGTTAGGAACAACCCCAGGGGGGGTAACATCAAGGCAATTTTGGGGGAAAAAGAGA
>NC_056729.1:159091697-159184197 GCF_019279795.1 Protopterus annectens
ATCCCTACATCATGTGGGTATGGTCCCTTTACCTTTCCTGTATGGTGGTGTGATGCCCGTGCCCTGGCCCAGCAATCAAGGAGCCTCAATCCTCAAAACTAACACCAGAGAGTGGTCTCATATGAGAGGAAAGGATAACAAATACATACAGTAAAGTGCAATTTCCCTTAAGAGCATACAGAGATCACAGTATGTCCGGGGCTGGTCGCTCCCTTGCTCCCCAGGTCCCCAATAAGACTTCCCACTGGCATAGCTATAGGGTCCAGATCTCAGCCAGCTGGGCAAGTTAAAATCTGCAGCACCCCCTCTGTCCAACCAGTGCTTCGTGTCTCTGCCTAAGTAGCTGAAACACACACACTTTGAAATAATAGGTTATCCAACCACACAGACATTTCTGCGGAAAGCTGGCACTGGTTCTCCAGCTGTGCCCCTTTTACCCAGACTATACAGTAGTACCACTTGCCACTACCCAGCTAATATTTATCAGCTACTCAAAGGCCCTTAAAAGGGTGTCCAGTTATTACTGTGCAATACTATTATCCAATTGGTAGATGTGACTAAACAGTCGCAAGGCTTATTAGAGTGACCTGGTACAGGATCCTTATATACATGCAATGTACTCTTAAACCTTAACTTATCTCTACATAAAACCAGCCACAGTTAAAAGGTTTTACAATATTTTGTAATAAATAATTAAAACCACAAGGCAATACTTTCTACTACACACTCAGTGCTAGTCAAGAGTTCGGAGATTGCACAGAAATACTTAAAATACATCAGTAGTACAGTCCTGACATCATAGAAAACACTTAGTCTAATCTTTCCAATTTCTAGTTATTCCTACAAGAAAACACACTTCTGAGATAACTTACATAATACAACAGGCAGATTGCTGAGTTGGATGTTTGAGACAAAAACGTTTACAGTCCCTCTCTGAGCAATAGTTTTTAAAATCACTAACAAACATTTCTGCTGGGCCCTCCCAGATCACATCACTTTTCACACTTGGGTTTCCCAGTATACACATTACATCATTTTTGACACTTAGCCTGGGGTTCCCAGGCCAACAGGCTACATTATTTAGCAAGCTAACACTTGCTCATGAAGCTACAACAATAAAAGACATTTCACATGTACACTCTAGTAATTATTCCTTAAGTAAAAACAATAAAAATAATGTGCTAGCCCAGATCAAATGGCTCCAAGCTCTGGAGATCACAGGACATACAAAACATAATTTTAATTTCAAAGAACAGATGTGAAATGCTTGACTTAGTTTTCCTTACAGCAGAGGACAATGTTGCCACATTGTTGAAGTTCAACATTTAACAGCCTATTCTTTCATTTAATAAAACCAGCCTGTATCTTACATTGATATAGGTTCATAGGTTCATAGATTCATAGGTTGGTAATTGGCTATCGGCCCTAGAGCCTATACAAGCCTAGCCATAACAATTCCCTGGATATTTCTTCCCACAATATTTACTTCTCTGGACTCCTGTCTAGCAGGGTGACTGATGTGATATAAGTTCATAGGTTGGTACAATATACATGATATTTAAGAATGAATGAATTATCTATAAAATTCTATTTGGCTTGGCTGGCAGCCTTCACCCTTTTCTACCAGTCTTCACAAGTGGACATCATTCCTGTGTGTGGGCAGCAGTGTTACAGACAGAAGGTATCAATACCTCTTACAAGAGGACTTGCAGACTCAGGCCAACTACATATTTGTATAAGGTTCCATACCTACAGACAGAGTGTGAGTAGTGTTGTTATATGCATTGTATAGCACCAGTGTTACAGGGGTTTGGGTGTACATACTAGTTTAAAATGGAATGCAGTCTGTCTGCATAGCTCTCAACTGTGGGCCTATCCACATGATGGCCAGAGGTGTGCCTGTTATGCTTTGTCTGTCCACCACACAGGTCTTGTGTCAGATATATCACTGGTAGTGTGTGTGTTGAGTGCTATAAGTACATGGCTACATCAATTTGTGTTTCTGACTTCATATTCCTGACTAAGGGTATGTTGCAAACTATGCTGTAACACCAGCAACTTACTCAGTGTATGACAACACTATTTCACATATGGGTCTGTGTTCCAGCCTCTGTCCTCCACCTACATACCAGGCTTTGTCCATATGACATGCAGTAAGGGATTGTTATGTAGTGGCCTGTGATTATATCATGCTGCCATTCCTGCCATCACTGCAGTGCTGTTGTAGCCCTCACACATATTGTGGGGGTATGGTCCATATATATGTGGGCTTCAGCTGCACAACACATGTGTGCCATTCTGCAGTCCAGAGGTCACTGTATGTAACAGTGCTATATGCCCTTGTAAGTCAGTCTATGGGGAGGGGGGGGGGTGTATGCACCATAAATAACCTAGGCTATTACAACATATGCGGGATATCAGTAGTAAGCTGCCTTAAGGTATATGGTTGTACATTACCATATATTTCACCTTAGGAACATTGCTAGCTTACTGCTTACTTTCATACAGACTGTTCTGTTTGTCAGTGTGATTGTGATGTTTTCAGTTATGCATTGTTATGTAACAGATACATCCCATTGTGTCAACCTAAGTCTTTCCCCCTAGGAATTGAGTACAGAATGTAATTAGAGGCTGCTGGACAACACATCTACATTACTTACTGTTGATTGATTGTTATCCTGTGACCCAGTCTGTCTTTACTGTTGTACTACTTGAAGGCCTTGGCCTGGATGGCAACATATGTTATGCTTTCGGATTACTGTATTAAATGATCTGCTTGAGAGTTGCATTAATCTGTTTGTATGTATTTCAAAGTCTAAACAGCTATACGACATGGCATATGCAACTGTAATAGTACATAAATAAAACTTTCTGATGTATGCAAACCTGTGTGTGGTGTCATATCCTTTGACTTCTCTGTGGGTAAATATTTCAGGCAACAATTGTCTTTTGTATGGGTGACTCATACACTGTCCATTTGATAAGGTGGCAACTGTAAGAAAAGTGGGTGTTCAGTATGGTGTGTACCCTCTAAATATGCATCTTCCTATACATATCTCTGTGTGTGTGTATGTAGTTACATACATATATATATATATATATATATATATATATATATATATATATGTATATCTATCTGTATCTGCATATATGTATGTGTGCACATGTATCTTTGGAATGTTTATTGCTTCCACATTGTACATTCCCTATGGTAGCCAGACTGTACTGCATGATATATTATTGATACCATCCTGACATCATACAGGTGGGATGGATTACTGTTAACGTCTTGTGCCCATGTTGTGTCAGGTCCTAGGTATGGGACTTGCAACAGTTGGTATTGTATTGCAAGGAAGATCTGTTTCTCTGTGGGGGAGGAGGTGATATCAATACTTACAAGACATATTTAGCTTGGGCCCCCTCACTCCCATTAACGGTGCCTTTGGTCATATATGTATTTGTTATGTTCTCTTTTATATCTATAGATATATATCTGTACATACATATACATATACATATATATATATATATATATATATATATATATATATATAGCTGCTTATATATATATATATATATATATATATATATATATATATATATATATATATACATATAAATTTATACATATATTTATATTATATATATATATATATATTCATAGATTCATAGATTCATAGATTAGTACTATATATATATATATATATATATATATATATATATATATATATATATATATATATATATATATATATATATATATATATATATGTCTATATATATATGTATATAGCTATACACACACACACACACACTCACACACAAACACACACACACACACACACACACACACACATACACACACACATACACACACACACACACACACACACACACACACACACACACACACACACACACACACACATCTACATGTATAAATAAATTTCCTCTACCATTGAATAACTGCAGGATGATATGTTTGTGAAAACATCAGTGGTATGTATATCTGACATGGCTTAGTGGTAAATCACTTTGGCTGTGGTGTGCAGGGTCCTGGATTTGAGCCTTGTAGAGGCTGTTTATTTTGTTGCTGGGCAGAACAAGGGCCATTGGATACAGGATGATTATGGCACTTTTAAGCAGTTGTAAGCAGGTTTGCGTGGGTTTGCATGGAGGTAAGCACTGCTAACTTCCAGTTACAGTTCCTTATACTGATTTAGCTTCTCAATTGCTTAAATTGTGTAGGCATTGCTTGCCCCCGCACAAACAGGCTTAAACCTGCTTACTGCTGCTTAAAAGTGCTTACGTTCGCTTACCCCCATGTTAATTTCTTTAAAAGAAATGAAAAAGAGTTGATAGGAAAGTGGTGAAAAGAGGGCACAAAGAGGAAAAGACAGTAGGGAAAATAGCTAGGGATGTGCAGGACAAGTGTATGGAAGGTCTATAGCTGCCCATTTCTTCTACAGCAACAGCTGTGCATATACTCTGATTGGGACATAGATTTGGATACTCATACCCCTGAGAGAGAGGTGAGGACAACAATAATATATTGTGAAGCCAATTAGACTAGATTACATGTGTCCAGTGGAAATGTGTGCAAATTGGACAGCTATGTATGGGGAGAGATTTATTTTTGGGAACAGATTGCCCTTTTTTTTTTCCAGTGAGAGTGGGATGTTGGGGAGTGATATTAGGTATATTTGTGGAGGTAGGTTGGATAGGATAACAGACAAGACAGGCAAGACAGCATACAGGGGTGGTATATGACACATGTGGGGATAAATACCTTGGATGGAGAGGAGTGTTTTGAAATCAGAAGCCTATGAGCCCCCTAGTGGAAACAGTGAGACTGAGGACCCCACCCATGGGCAGTCACCTCTGCACCTTCACTGCCCTGAAGTTGTCTGTGCTGGGGGTTGAATAGGAGGGCCAGCCCAACCCTCTAGTTGTGACATGTGGCCCTCAAGCTGGCATAGCAAATCTCCAAATTCCCTTCGGAGCTTGCTACACACCACGCCCTGGATTTGGTGACAGGTGACAGAGTCCTGTCCGTGCCAGCTCCCGGGGGGTGAGCCCCATCCCCTGAAGTTGTTCAACCTAAAGGTGGTGTAGGATCAGCGTATGAGTTGATCCTGGGGTGGGCCCCAGATGTGCTGGTGCTTGGTGCCATGGCCAGATGAGGTGGGACAGGTGGGTCTGCTGGGTCCGGCCTTACCAAACATGTTATGTTGTTTCAATTTTACAACATATATGGGTTAGTAATAGTCAACACATTCCAGGATTAGGTATAACAGCATGCATAGATATTCCCATTTACCCAAAACACCAGATATGGAACAGTTGCATAGCAAACAGAACTCATGCATATATGGAACCACAGTGGCCATTGCAACAGCATGCAGGTACATTGCTGGCAGCATGCCACCAATTTGGAAGTATTTCAACATGGCACATGCGTAGAAACAAATTTAAATATTTATCAGACAATAGGACATGTGTCCCAACATTAGATTTAATGGAGCACATACTGATTGAGTTGTGTATTTAGTTTATTGTTGCAGATATGGTGGGGGGGAGAAAGATGTCAGTTAACAACTAGTATATTCCTGTAGTTCTCATTACTTTCCTAGTCAGTGCTGTGATCTGTAACTTACAGGTATTAGTACACTACCCTATGGCCTTAGTTTGGACAGTGGTATGGATGTAGACAATTATATACATGAACTGAGTTTTACCTGCAGTATACACCTCTTACCTGGTATCCCTCTTTTTCTGCTGCAGGTCGGCATAGTGATGCCTGACCTGCTCACTAGTTTGAGGTATGCCAGTGGCACTGGTAAGGTCATGGGCGAGACAGTGCCAGGCTTCCGCTTTATATTGGGAGCCCTGGTACTAGCCCTGCAGCAGTCTCTGGTCATGGTCTTTAACAAGCAGCCCTGCCATGACTTTGGACTCCTGGATGCTCCAGTGGTGCACCTGAAAGTGCAATCCCTTTCCCATACCAGTCATAGTGCCTACAGGAGGAAGCTACAACTAGTTATGAGATGTAGTCCTCCCTGTTGGGTATAAATAGGGGAGATTTCCCACACTTTGCTGTGATTGGATGATTTTGAAAATGTTAAGCTATGGGCAAACCTGCTTACCTAAGGTTGACATTGCTTAAAGTGTTATACCAATGGGTGCACTGATTTAGCTGGCCTACACATTGCTTACACCTAGTAAGCTGGACTATGCAATGCTTAGCATTGCTTAATTGTTAATGTGCATACTATTTGCTGTTTGGCATTGATTTATTATTCATTACATGTTATATATGTGTTTGGTATCCATGATTCATGTGTAAGTACACTGTATGGGGTCCTTGTGTTTATTAGGGGATTTCAACACTTTATTACAATGACACCTCACATCTGGACTTAATACAGTACTCCAACTCACATATTTATGTTATGTAGTAGGTTATACAACATAAAACTGTATATAGATTCCTTTCACATGTAAAGTTTGATTTTCCTATAGTGAAGATCTGTTTGGTGAGACCTCAGTATTATGTACTGGTGTGATGGCTTAGTGGTAAAATACTGTGGCTGCAGTGTACAGAGTTCTGGGTTCAAGATCTACCAGTGCTGTTTATTTTGTTTCTGGCCAGAACAGCAGCAGTTGCATACAGAGTGATTAAGGCACTTTTAAGCAATTGTAAGCGGGTTTGCACTGGTTTGCGCGAAGGTAAGCAGTGCTAACCTTCGGTTAAATATGCTTACAGAGAGGTACCTTCAATATTGCTTAACCTATATGCGCATTGCTTATGCCCCAAATGGGCTTAAACTTGCTTACTACTGCTTAAATATGCTTACTCCCACTTACTGCTGCTTAATAGTCCTTACTCCCGCTTACCCCCACAATAATTTAGACAGAAATGTAAAATGATTCTTGGGAAGGTGGTGGATTTGGACACTCTATGGATTTATCATTCATTACACATTGTACCTTCGATTTGTATCCCTGATTCATGTGTACATATACTGTAGGGGGCACTTGTGTTTATCTGTGGATTTTACAACATTATGATAATGACACCTCACATCTGCATTTAATGCAGTACTCCAGTTCATCAATACATGTTATTTAGTAGGTTATGGAACAAAAAATATTGTTCATAAACTGATTTGACATGAAGAATGGAATGTACTGGAGTGAGACTCGATCCAGGAATGACTGCTCATAAGGCGAATGCTCTGCCCACAACACTATTGGAGTACTGCTTCATTTGCATGTCTCTTGAAATGTATCCCCTTGTGCCATTTAAGCTGCAGTATATGTAGCTAAGCAATGGGAAAACCCACACACCTACAGTTAAATTTTATCTGTTTGATAAAAAAAATTTGCTTGTTTATATTTTATATTTTAACTATTGCTCTTATAAACTTGGGGGGATGCTGCTGGGGATATGCAAACACCTATGAGCGGTCTCGCTCATTCTTATTGCTAAACTGCTGTTCTTGATTGAAGGGGTATGTATATTCTGAGATCTCTGCTCTCAGACATGCCCTCTGCACTCGTACATGCTCCATATCAGTTTAGGAGCTCAGGCAGCGCTCCTTCATTAATATGCATGGCGCGCTGCCATGCTGCTCCTAAGCATAAGAATAGTGAATCTGGGGGTATATCTTCTTATACATATCTATAAGTAGTAATATATGTATATGTGTATGTTTGTGTATATTCATGTATATATATATATATATATATATATATATATATATATATATACACACACACATATATATTATATATATGTGTGGGTATATTATATATACAATATATATACATACATATATATATATATATATATATATATATATATATATATATGTATATGTGTGTGTGTGTGTGTGTGTGTGTGTGTGTGTGTGTGTGTGTGTGTGTCTGTGTGTATGTATCATTGGAATGTTTACTGCTTCCACATTGTACATTCCCTATGGCACACAGACTGTTCTGCATTATACGTTATTGATATCATCCTGACATCGTACAGCTGAGATGGATTACTGTTAACTTGTTGTGACTATGTTTTGTAGGATACTGGGAACGAGACTTGCAAGTGTTGGTTATTGTGTTGCAAGGCAGATCTGTTCGGCTATGGAGGAGGGGATGATATCAATAATTACAAGAGGTACTTATTTTGGGCCCCTTTACCCCCATTAACAGTGCCTTTGGTCAGATGTTTTGCAGTGAGAGGTTCAGAGAATGTATCCAATGTGCAAATGCAATACACATTTATATATATATATATATATATATATATATATATATATATATATATATATATATAAATATACACTTTATTATTTTTTATATATATATATATATATATTTCCATACATACATACATCTACATATATAACTACATTTCCCCTACTGTTGAATGACTTTGCTGTATGATATGTTTGAGAAAATATCAAATTTATTTACATATGAAATGGTTTAGTGGTAAATCACTTTGGCTATAGTGTGCAGGATCCGGGTTTTGAGACTTGCAAGGGCTGATTATTTTGTTGCTGGGCAAAACAGGGACTGTTGGAGACAGAGTGATTAAGACACTTTAAAGCAGTTGTAAGCAGGTTTGTGCAGGTTTGCATGGAGCTAAGTGATGCTTACGTGAGCTTAGCTTAGCTTACAGCCACTTATGGCTGCTTACGGCCACTTAAACCCATCCTAATTTCAAATAAAGAAAAGAAAAAAGGGGATAGGAAAATGTTGAAATTGGGGCATCCAGGGGGACAAACAAGAGGAGAATCAGGTAGGGATGTGTAGGAAAGAACCATAGTTCTGCATTTCTTTGGCCGCAACAGCTGTTTTCAATGTGAGCAATTTAGAATTTGGAGCCTCAAACCCTACAGGGCAGTGTGTGGGCATCATACAACATGGATGAGTGGTAGCATTAGATTGTGTGATGGGTACATGTCTCTGGGCAAAATGCAGAGCTATGTATGGGATGTGATTTTATTTTGTGGGATATTGAGAAAACATCAAATTTATTTACATATGAAATGGTTTATGGTAAATCACTTTGGCTATAGTGTGCAGGATCCGGGTTTTGAGACTTGCAAGGGCTGATTATTTTGTTGCTGGGCAAAACAGGGACTGTTGGAGACAGAGTGATTAAGACACTTTAAAGCAGTTGTAAGCAGGTTTGTGCAGGTTTGCATGGAGCTAAGTGATGCTTATGTGAGCTTAGCTTAGCTTAAAGCCACTTATGGCTGCTTACGGCCACTTAAACCCATCCTAATTTCAAATAAAGAAAAGAAAAAAGGGGATAGGAAAATGTTGAAATTGGGGCATGCAGGGGGACAAACAAGAGGAGAATCAGGTAGGGATGTGTAGGAAAGAACCATAGTTCTGCATTTCTTTGGCAGCAACAGCTGTTTTCAATGCGTGCAATTTAGAATTTGGAGCCTCAAACCCTACAGGGCAGTGTGTGGGCATCATACAACATGGATGATTGGTAGGATTAGATTGTGTGATGGGTACATGTCTCTGGGCAAAATGCAGAGCTATGTATGGGATGTGATTTTTTTTTGTGGGACAGATGCCCTTTTTTTAAGGTTAGAGTGGGATGTTAAGGAAGGATTATAGGTAAGTGTGGTGAGGGAGGTTTGGTAGGAGAGGTTACATTTGCAGACAGACAAAACATACAAGACAAGACAGCAGACAGGGGCAGTGTATAACACATGGTAGGGTAAACACCTTGATGGTGAGGGTGGTTGGGAATCCGAGGCTCATGAGCCTCCCAGATGGTAGCAGTGGCACTGATGTCCCCACCCAATGGCAGTCACCACTACTCCTTCACAGCCCCCCCAGGTGGCTGTGCTGGGGGCTGGGCTGGAGGGGCCACCTGCCCCTCTAGCTGGGCCAGCCTGCCCTCCATCTGGGGCAGGCAGTCATCCAGCTCCATCTGGAGGACACTGCACAACATGTCACAGACCTCATCCCAGGTGACAACATCCTCACCATGGCCACTTGCAGGGGGGGTGAGCCCCATCCCCTGCAGCGGTTCTACCTGAGGGTGGTGCAGGACCAGCAAATGAGAGCGGTCTGGGTTGGGTCCCAAATGTGCTGGGACCCGGTGCCTCGAATAGGTGGGATGGGAGAGGCAGATCCACTGGGATCTATCTTTCCATATTTGCTATGGTGTGGAAATTAACAATGAATATGGTTAGTCATGCACAACACATTACAACATTAGTCAAATAGCATGCATGGAATTTCCCATTTACCAAATACAGTGCAATTATTACAGTGTCATAGCAAACAGAACCCATGCATAGATGGAATGGCATTCAGGGTTGCAACAGTTTAAACAATGCTAAACTAAATGGAACAATGGTCCTAATAGTGGAGGTTTGCTTAGGAACATACCCATGCTGGTTTCAGTGTGATGGTTGGATCAGTTGAGTGGTGGGGGAAGGGAACAGATTTAATTGACAACTGCTATCAAGTATATTTGTCAGTACACCACTATTCACTACTCTACAATCTGACCACACTTACTCTCCACCTGGGCCATGGGGCTGCTACAGCACACCAACAGTTGTCTGTAGAAATCAACAGAGCAATTGTACCCTTAGTTTAGTTATACACATCAGACCTGTTTCTATACCAATTTCTTTACCTATGGGCCCTGTGCAGATGAACTGTGTGCACATTACATTGCTGTTTCTACACATATTTCAGATTCACATATTAGTTGCAGGCCCTGGAGTGTGTGTTGTGCCTTTCACACACATCTACTGTGACATTCTCTGTGTGCATGGTTCTTGGCAACTGGGGAAACTATCTGTGACAGCGTGACACTTGAGGGGTTTGTCTTGAACAGACCGCAGAGTGTGGATGTCTAGCTTGCATCTATTTGTAGGACTGGGGCTGCTCAATACAGCAATTGTACACCTTTCATAGTTATACACATCATACTGGTATTTTTATTCAGATTTATTTACCTATGTGCCCTGTATGGAAAATGTTACGTGTTGCAGTACATTACTTTTTCTATTCAGATTGCAGTTGACAACTGTAGAACCAGACTATGAGATGTTAGTGGCAGTCCCTGGATTTGAACTGTGGTGTGTGTGCAAAATTGAAAAACAGGCCTAGTCCTTATCAGACTGAGCTACTAGGGGAGGTGCTGTGTGTTGCTTGTGACATTTCTATCTAGTACATATTTTTGTGCACAATGTTTCCCATTTTCAGTACACATTATGCATACACAACAGACATTGGTGTCACTGTTTGTGAAACGTGCACATTAGCTGGATTGCACATTTGACTGCTTTACAGCTACATAATGCTATTTAGATTCCTGAGTAGACAGTGTAGGTTTTAAGTCTGCACCTGTTAGCCTTATACATTTTTTCAGTACATTAACAGCTACATACAGTTGAAATTGAAAGGTTAACATAACACACTGCTGGCAGACAAACAAGTAAAACAAATTCTTATGGAAAGACATACTGTTGCTTTTTTTCATTTATTTGACATGTCCATTCTAAAGTATGCAGATAAGCAGTGCTAACTCAGTTCACCTCAGTTAATACATTCTGCAGGACATACACATTTCTATTTTTCAGGTTCAAGTGAGATGACACACACTAGTGTTTATGATCACCTTTATTAGTTTTGACATACATATCTGTGTACAACTCAGAAATCCACAATTACTATTCCTGCATGATCTGCAAAGGGGAATGCTTTTCATTTCTAACTCTTACAGTAGACCTGACATGGCACTATCTTGGCAGGTTGACTCAGACACACTCATACATATTCTAATATTCCTCTCCTGCATATTGTACCTTGTTTGCTACTGACATCTGTATTACACTGAAGCTGGAAATACTCCATTGCAACACTGGCAGCCTGATACAAACATTTATTCCTGACTTTTGCAGCACAATTATACATACAGCCGGTACTACCATTACTATAATTTTGATTTCTTATTGCTAATAGAAGGGGGTATCCTGTACTAACCATACTGCCGACACAGCCGGGCCAGTCGCTGGGCATGAGCCTCAACATTCTGGGCCCTCTTCTCAGCAGCTGTATGGGGAGACATCACACATTAATCACACCTGCACAGTCACAAGTTGAACTTTTTCCATACTTAGTAAGAGATACATAAGACTGCATACTTACAGACAGGTGGAACATCCTGCGCTCAGGGTTCTTGGATCAACTGGTCCAAGAGTGCATCCCTCCTCTGCTTCAGGTCATTATGGTGGCGATGTACCTGCTTACCAGTCCAGGGTATGCCAGTGGCACTGGTGAGATCATGTGCAAGCTGATCCCAGGCCATTGCTTTGTACTGCATGCCCTGGTACTGGCCCTGTAGCAGCCTGCCATCATGTTTTTTTACTAGGAGCCCAACCTGACCCTGGACTCCTGGATGCCCTAACATTGCATGAAGAAGCGAACATCTTCACCGACACCCAACATTCTGGTCCTGCTGTGAGCAATCCCATATAGTTATGGCTGTATTCCCGCCTGTGCGGGTTAAATATGGCAGTTTTCCCACACTTCTTCTTGATTGGCCAGTTTTAATATGCTGAACTATGCTTAGCTATGCGCAAATCTGCATAGCAATGCTTGCACCAGGTAAGCAGAGCTGAAAGCCAGTAAGCAATGCTTACACTAGCAAACCATTTTTAAATTTTTTTTTTTCATTTAATTTATAAATTATTTTTGCATTTATATTTTACGTATTCCCACCCCTACTGTGCTATACGTGAGCCATATGATTGACATCTATCATTCAAATTCCTTAAAAGTTTATTAAATAATTTTGGCAGAGAGGGGATTTGAACTGAGCAAGATCTACATGCTGTACCATGGCAGTACCACTATGCTACAGCAGCATGATAATGTTTGCTATCACATTAGCACTTGTCTATCATTCTCAGGATTTCAGCCAGGCTAAGCATAGTAGCGCGCCGTGCAAACAAGCTGCACACTGCTTAAGTTTTGGATTTAGTTGATGAAAAAAAAAACTTACATTTTTTTTTTAATTTTTATTGCTTTCTTCTTGCTCTACTGCTTCCATGCATGTAGGGCAAGAGTGCATACATTTGGGGGTGTGCACTTGAAGGCTGCTGCCTTCTAGGCGTTTGTGTTTTTTTTTTCAGTGGCTGCGGACACTGAAATGTTAGCTACTTACATTTCGGTGTCTGCGGACACTCACTTACTATATAATATTAAAGCCAGGCTATAATTTTATATAACCTGACACTCATCTGTGTCACAAAGTGCCATACAGCACTTTCTGAGTGAAGAGGGCATGTTACATGTGCAGGCACTGCTGACACACACCCCCTGCACTCTCTCTTGGTTCATGTCCATTTAGATTAAATAGCAGTGTGCCTTCATGCATACGCAAGGTCACTGCTATTCTAAATGGACACAAACTACTCCATGCAAGAATATTCTTATTTCTGCATGGAGCTTTGTGAATCCTGGGGTGTATTTATATGGCATATATCATGGACAGAAATAGGTCAAAAAGTTAAAGAAGATATCTGGGTGCACAAACCCCAGGATAAAAAAGTGCCCAATCCTAGCAGGTGCACTGGTGCCAAGACTGGAAAAGATGACAGTGTAGAATCCTCAAAATATGGAAACATTCCTACAATGGGGAGGATGGCTCCCTGTTGTAGAAGGAAGTAGCAGTCCACAAATATCACAAAAACTGATAGGACAAAGAAGAGCCATAAAGATGATTGAGTATAATACTGTGGATAAAAAAATAAATTATGTATTATTACTATTATGCAAAAAAGCCCAGAATTGTTAGACACAAGATATGCAAGAAGACTGAGAGAGAAATTAGAGGAAAGAAAAATACTTCCACAAGAAAATCTGCTAGAAGCTTAGAATAAAAATTTGTGTTCATTAATACAGCAGATTTGCATAAAACAGTATATAGACCAAGAAACTTTGATCAGTTTGGAAAAAGAAGCATCTGAGGAAGTGTGAAAACATAAACAACAAAACCTAGAGATTTATGAAAAGTATAAAAAAGAAATATGGACAAAAGAAAGAAAGAGAGATTTGATATGGTGCTATATTTATGCAAAGGCAAAAGCCAAATTAATAAATATAAAAAAGGCAGCCCTCAAGATATTCGAAGAGAAATACAAGCAGAGGCATCCAGATATGGAAAATTTCATAATTAAAAAATAGCACAAAGTAGGAATGTAGAAAGGAGGACTAGTAAAGTAGATGTTAAAAAAAAATAGAAGTTGAAGTTATGGAGTGCCTGCGAAGTGAAGGATTTGGTGTAGAAGGTCTAACACAGATTACATCACAGCATGATGGAATAACTCCCAAAAGTAAGGAGAAACAGGAAGATCAGGAGATATCTAAAGAAAAAATATGGACATGCGAAAGAAAAAGAGATTTAATATGGTGTAATATCTATGCAAAGGAGAAAGCAAAACTAATAAATGCAAAAAGAGCAGCAACAAAGATATTTGAAGAGAGATGCAGGCAAAGGAATCCAGACATGGAAAACTATAATACAAAAAAATAAGAAGACAAAGAGGAAAAGTAGAAAAGGAGTTTAGTAATGGAGAAGTTAAGAAAATATAAACTGAGGTTATGGAGTATATGTGAAGTGAAGGATTCAGTGTAGAAAATCAAATTCAGAATGCATCACAACAGGATAGAGGTCAGATGGTGTAGTGGTAAATTCGTCTGATATCCAAATTAAGGGGAAACCAGTGGAATGGGAAGTAATTGGTCAGGTGCCATTTGAAGATATTTTGGAGCTTTCCACAGGAAACCAGTATAAATGTGCACTTGAAGCTGGACAACAAGGGAAGGAACATGAAGCTGTGGAAATCTGATGCAGTCAATGTTGAGGAGTGATAGGCCAGTGAGTAACCATATGGCTGAGCAACAGATGGCGCAGGATGAAATTGAAGAGAATGTGGCACACCCTGAACAGACACCAACCTGGCTAACAACAGGAAAAACAATGTTCCTACTTAAGAGTGAACCTACAAGCTACCATAAAAATTAAAGACCAATAACTTGCCTTCCAATGACGTTTAAACTATACATTGGAATTGACGCCGACAGAGTTTATAGTCATTTAGAAGAAAACTGAATTATGGCAATAGAACAAAAGGGCAGTAAAAGAAAGTCATATGGAACAAAGGATCATTTGTTGTTAAATAAAGTCATAGTGGAGAACTATAAAAAGGAGAAGAATTTAAGCATGGCATGGATTGACTATAGAAAAGCATTTGATAGTATTCCACATTCATGGACAAAAGAGTGCTTAAAAATGTATAAGATGCGCCCTACACTGATCGACTACATTGCAGTGACCATCAAACAATGGCAGACCACTTTGTAATTAAGCCATGATACAGGACAAATTATTATTCCAGAGATAAAAGTTCAACACGGGATATCCCAATGTGACTCTTTGTTACCACTATTCTGTCTTGCCCTTAACCCATTAAGCTGTCTACTTAACAGCTTAGACCATGGGTATAATTTGGCTCCTACAAAACAAAAATATGTAAAGACTTCTCATCTTCTCTTTGTCAATAATTTAAAACTGTATAGCTCATCAGATGAGGAACTGAAAGTACAACTGCAAGTTGTCAAACCTTTTTCAGATGATATAAGAATGTCCTTTAGCCATGATAAATGTGCCAAAGCAACCTTTAAAGCAGGAAAACTGTAACACCAAGAAAACATCAGTTTGGGACAATAATGTGATATAAAAGAACTTGACAAAGAGGAAGTGCATAAATATTTGGGAATTGATGAAGGATCAACACTAAAACACAAACAAATGTGAATAAAACTTAGTAAGGAATATTTCAGAAGATTTAAATTAATCATGAAAACAGCATTGACATCAAGGAACAAAATTCAAGCTATAAACCAGTTTGCGTTTTCTGTCCTAACTTACAGTTTTGGAGTGACTGACTGACCCCAAAATGTGTTGGATTGATTAGACAGGAAAACAAGAAGGATGCTTCATGCTTACCAAATGATTTATAAAAATCAGTGCATCCCAATATTATATATTCCCCATTCCGAAGACGTATGGGCCTCCTTGAAATTGATTACATGTATAGATCTGCAATCATGGGACTGCACACGTATCTGCTGACCTCACAAGACCCAAACATATTGAATGTTTTGAAACATGATGAGAATAAATCTAAAATAATTTCCCTGCTTCATCTAGCAGAAACATATCGGCATCAAGCAGGAATGCAAATCAAACCAGAATAGATAAAAATCACGCAGCAACTGAATATACCATAAAACAAAGAAAGAATATAAGGTGAAGGAGAGGCAAATTCAAACCAAGTGATAAAAGATTAATATTGGCGGCCTAATATAGTGGGCTGTGTACATGTTTGTTTACAAAGTCCATTGAGCAACAGACAAATGTAGGTTTTGTAAAACAGAATTAGAAACAGTCACACACCTTGTTGCTGGTTGTGACATACTAATGGCAGAAGGACTGCATACTGAAAGGAATAATAATGGGTCTATATTACAACGTCGAACTAAAACAAGTTTGAACGTTGTAATATTAAACGCTAAAGTTCAAAAGTTGAAAATAGCGAAGCCACGGCACATCGACTTTTTTCCCAGGGAAAAAAAAATCGGTGGGTCATTTTCGGGGCTTTTCTATTTCCTCCACTGTGATACAATCTCAGAGTTGGTATATTTAAGTAGGGGGATGTGGGGGGGCACAACCCCCCACATTGGGGGGGGTGTGGGGTGGTGAAGGCCCCCACTTTAGTTTAAGTTTAAGGTTAATTTTTTTTTTTTGTCACGGAACAACGATTTTTTTCCCTGGGAAAAATTGCTGTTCTGTGTTTTTGATTTTGTTGGGTTTTGGACTTTAGGGCTCGATATTACAACGACCAAACTTTTGTAAGTTCGACATTGTGATATAGACCTGTAATAATGTGACAAGACTGTTGCACTGTGGATTGTGCAAACATTGTGGTACTGAAGTGGCTGAAAAACACTGGAAACAAGAGCCACAAAGCATCATAGAAAAAGATGAAGTCTGCATCAAATGGGACCACCCATTACCAACAGTTAAAAAGATAGATGCTAGAAAATCTGATATAGTGGTCCATGAAAAGAATAAAAAAGTAACATTGATCATTGAAATTCCCACAACCAGTGACTACAGTGTCTTGCGTACAGAGAGACACAAAATCATAAAATATCAGGATTTGCAGGCAGAAATGAGAGCAATGTGGAAGAAAGATACCCAGATAGTTCCAGTAGTAGTAGGAGCAACAGGTCTTATAAAAAAGAATCTACAATCATATTTAGATATGTTACCAATACATATAACTCTGTACAAATGGCAGAAGGAGTCATTACTGGGGACATTGTGCATGCTGTAAAGAGCACTTCTGGCTGACATCAAAGATTAAAACAATACTAATTTCATGAACTTTAATAGTACTTTGATTTAGGAATGGGGTCCATTCCTGCCATGGTATTAGAAACCCAAAAGTCGTGGAAAAATTAAAAAAAAAATGCATATAACAGGAAGACACTGGATGCCATCATAGGAAATATGAGATGTGAGTGAATTAGAACACAGCACAAGAACATTGTCACTGAATTGTGTTCTTTGTCATGCATCATGTGGACAATAAAGAATATAACAGTTGAACAATGGCCTGAAAGACAATGTACCCCATTTCATAATGAAGCTAAACCTTGATCCTTACATTATTTCACAAGGCAGTGATAGTCAAAATATGTGTGTGTGTGTGTGTGTGTGTGTGTGTGTGTGTGTGTGTGTGTGTGTGTGCATGTGTGTGTGTGTATATGTACATGCATAAAAGTGCACAAGAAAAGGTAAAAATAGATGTTGAAGAGACAGTTCATTATTAGTAATGTTCTGAATATGTGTCCGAGTAATACTACATCTATATTTATGAGTCAGGCATTTTATAAGGTCTAGATTATTGTACACATTTGGATTTATATCTCATTTAGATACACTCTAGTTCTTGTAATATGTCACCATACTTCTAAGTGGCCATATGTGTCCATACCCCACTGTCATAGATAAGGTAAAAACAAAATTGTGTGTATCTTGGAAACATAATGGCAGCAATCATGTGATACTGGCATATACATATCAGGACTCATTTTAATATGCTGCTATAGAAAAGGAGCAATAAAAGTCAGTGTCATTAGTATAAAAAGAAAAATGTTATGACTACTTATTCTTACAACAAAAGGTAAAAACTGGAAACACTTGGGTCTATATTATGAGAGCAAAAAGACATTTGCGCGAATATGTAAACGTTCAAATGTATAGTGTGAAGTGGACTTAGAGTGAAAGTCGAAAACCGCGAAAATGGATATATCAAATTTCCATGGTTGGCCCGTCTGTGGATTAGCTGCATAAGGTAAGTGTTGGATAGTTACGGAGTTTAGGATATGGTGCGGGTTAAGGTAAGTGCTTAGATAAGTAATGTATGTTAGATTTAGTGTAGGGTTAGAGGAAGGGTTTTGTTAAATGTATGTATGTAGGTTACTTATTTTGTTTGTGTATATTTTTGTGGGGGAAATGTGCGGCAGTTACGGACCTTAGGGTTAGGGAGGGGTAAAGGAAAGTGCATAGTTAGTTGTGTGTGTGGAGTTTAGTGTCAGGTTAGAAGTAGGGTTTTGTGCTTTACTATAGGTTAGAAGTAGGGTTTGGTCAGTGTATGTATGTGGTTTATTTATTTTATTTGGGTAGGTAGTATATAGGTAGCGGTGGGGTTGGCCGACTATGACAGTTCAATTTTTTTTTTCGCTGTTTAGTGCGTTTGGGATTTTCGTGTTTCGTGGTATAGGGGTCGATATTTTGGTATTCACTCATAGGGTTTTTCGCTTTCATAATATAGACCCGAAACACTTATACAAGAACTGGCAAGTGTCCCATCTCAAATCGGCAAATGATCATCACAAATAGAAATGCTGTGATAATGTATTTCATTTAAATGTCAATCATGTCTTACAATGTGTGACAATGAGGATGTGAACTATTTTGTAAAATCCTCATTCAAAGATTCAACGAATATAGCCTTATGCAAAAATTTAGAAAGCACTGCATCTAACATCACAAGTAAATAACATATTGTGAAGAGAGGTGAAGCAATTTAAGAAGTTCCAGAAAGTTTGTAAACTAGAGTTATAAAACAAGGCAAGTAATATATCTTTTAAAAATTAGAAATGATGCAGGAGAATGTTGATAATGAAACTCTGTAAATGAACATTTGCAGGACTTGTGTGCTTGTCATACTGCTATAAATCACACATTATCCCTCTACACAGAGGAGGAAATTCAACAGATATTACTCACTTTAAAACTATAGCAATCTTATCCCAGCTCTCCAAAATATTTAAAAAAATATAGTTAAAAACGACTAAACTACTGCAGGAAGAACTCCTATCCAACATACAACACAGCTTTTATCTCTCCCATAGTACTAACAGCACACTTCTAACCTTTACAGACACTGTTAACAAAAATGTAGAGATAATGGCAAACTAGCCTCCTCCTTATTTATGGACTTGTCTAAAGCCTTCAGCATAGTTTATCAGAGCAAACTTTTTCTTCAAATGTCCTCATTAGGTCTATCTAAGCCCATCCTTCTATGTTCAAAAGAAATCATATCAGTCAGTAAAATAACTTTCGACACTCTCTCTCGCCATAACTCCCAGACAACACTGGTGTACCACAAGGCTCTATACGTAGCCCCCCCCCCCCCCCCACTTAGCATTCTCAGCAGCACTCTTCACACATCCACAAAACAGGCTACCCTAGTACAATATAGAGATGACTCCACACCTATATGCACATTAGACAACCTTGCACAACTGCATAATAAATACTCTTGAAAGCTTTAACAGCCACTGAAAATGGCTTTGTAACTCACAAATCATGCTCAAACAGCCCCCCAAAATACTTCTTGTTTTACCCAAATCCCTCTCTCATAAAAAAATGCAAAATCATCTCTCTTAATAATGCAACCTTTGAAGTCACTTTTCATAAAAAGTATTAAGAATGATAGTGGATGATAATCTTGAATTTGACCTACTTATACAAAATTGCATAAAAAAATCCCCAAAACCTAGAGATGCTTTATAGAGCCAAAAGCCTTCTCACCATTTCAAACAAATAAATAAAATACATTTGTCACTGCCTACCTCCTCCCTACTACTTTATGCACTCCCATACTTACTATCTCCAGGCATCATAAAAAAAAAAAATAAAACTTGAACAGTGCTTTAATAAAGTGATTAAATTTGTAGTAAATTTCCCTTTAAGAACCCGCCACTGATCAGCCCTAAGAAGTCCAAATTTGTTAGAACTATCACATCAGCTAACTCATACAGTTTCTCACCATCTGCAAAATTATACAGCATCAGTCTATTTGCCCAGCACTAAATACCATTCTACACAACTATGACTCATTTGGTCATTATGATCCAATAACCAAAAATTCCTTTCTGTCCAGAAACCTAGCAAATCATCTTGGAATGATCTGTACTTATCCCATGTTGCTAAAACCTGGAACTCCATAGCTGTATCTATCAGGTCATACAACCCAGTCAGTCTTTTAATACCATTCTGAAAGACATCCTAGCCAAAACCTGGCTCTGTTCTTGCTCAACCTCAGGATAAACTATATCCTTGAATATGAACAAGTACATATTCATAGCTTACACTTCCTTACTCTCCCTGCTTCATTCATTTCCTTACTTCAATCTATTTCTCTCCACTGACTCTCTGTATAAATATGCCATAACCCTGTATTTTTTCTTACTTCATATTGCAATGCCTGTTTGTATTATATGCTAACTTTTGTTTAATTTCTATATAAACTAGCTAAAATTTCTCTAAATACTAAATCATCACATAAGCTGTATCTATTCTTAACCAATGTTTTCAAATAATGGACGAGATTCAATAAACCCTACAAGGCTCACTAAAACCACAAGTGCTTCATGACACAACACATGGACAGCAGTGGCTCTTCATGGTGTGTAGAGCCACACAAGCATGGTAAACATTGCGGCATGCTAATTACAACATAAAGCAGTTGAATTGTATGCTAATCAATCAATTCAAGATGGGAGAGCTATTCAACAAGCTATAAAGCAATCATGTACATTTAGTCTAGATTTTTGCCTTGAATTCCAAAACCTATTGGAATACAGCCACTGAAACTATACCAAAGGGAAAGAATGTTAGGGGTTGTTGCTGCTATTCTGCATGTGTAAATGCAATAGGGTCTATTGCTGTTGCTAATAGACTTCAGGCAAGTAGGAGAAGGGTTTTTATACCACACAGAAACGAATAAAGGTATTTACTAAAAAATAAATAACTAAATAAGAAGAAGGGTGTTTAACTTTGCATGAGGTGGAGAAAGTAGAGCACTACAGGGTGGACAGAGACACACTCCAGGAACTCTGCAACCTCTAACATCCTCAACTAAGACCAATGGCAAACCAAGGGAAACCAATACCTCTGGAGACCAAGGTATGTGTAGCACACAGAAATGTAGCTACAGGAAGCTTCCAGAGACCAGCAGGGAACATGCTGTGAGTGTCAGAGGATCAGCATCCAGGATCCTACATCAATTCCTGAATGCTATGCTACGTCATACCAATGACTATATATGTTTTCTTTGTACCCCCTGAGGACAGAGCTATGACTATGCATGATTTCTACCTTGTAGTACATTTGCCTGAGAGCTTGAGTGCCATAGACTGCTTGCACATTTAGATCAAAGCACCACCCAGAGAACAGGAAAGGGTATACACAAACAGAAAGTGCTTCCACTCCATTAACTGCCAAATCATGTTTAATGTTAAGGAAATCATCTTGAATATGTGTGTTGGCAACCCTGGCAGTTACCATGACTCACATATCTGACACACCTCACAGCTCTACCAGAGGTTTTCCAGTGGTGATGTCCCACATGACCATTTACTGGGGGATGCAGGGAATGCACTTGAACCATGGCTGATGCCGCCTATTAGAAATGCACACACACACACCCATGGAGGAATGCAATAATGAGGCACACGCTCAAACATAAAATATCATAGAGTGTGTATTTGTGCTGCTGAAGTCAAGGTTTCAGTGCCTAGATACATTAGGGTGTGTCTTGCAGTATGATCTCAGTACTTGTGCTGAAATTAATACTGCCTGTGGTATCCTACACAATATTATCCTGAGAAAACAGCTGCAACAGGAACACCAGGGGGAAAGAACACACCACCACTGGCAAGGTTACCACAGTCACATAAAGGTGAGGACTCAGAGGGGGAACCACTGACTGCCATGGATGTAGGTAGACATAGACATGATCAATCTGCCCTCTCCCTGGCCAAGAGGCAATGGATAGCACACATGCTGAAAACCTTATAAGTACAACTTTCATCCTAAGCACATTCATAAAGTAAAATTGATGCAAGGCAGTACTCACAATCTTTACTTACCCATATAATGGCTGTGTACTGATACCATCAGATAGAGGCAGCCCTAAATTATCAGGTTAAGTGTTGAACCTGGAACAGGAAAATAACTGGGTAAAAGCATGAATAAATGGCAGATACCTGCATACTGTTACTTGAAAATGTACTTAAGTAGAACATGTGCAAGTTGTCCAGCAATGACATCAATATGTGACAGGACTGAACTTTGACAGATTGTTGCCATTTATCAGCTAACATGCCTCATGCATTTAAAATACCCACAATATAAAAAGCAGTCCAAAGTCTTATTATTCCTACATTCTCACAAGTGGCGCAATAAGCTTCACTGACATATCAATGATTCCAAAGAAGTAATCACAAAAATAAAAGGCTGTAAGAAAGCAGCAAACATTTCAAAATAGCATCACCAATACATATACTAAGCACTCAGCTAGCTATGCATCCTGTGCATCAGAAAAAATACATATGTATCCCTGAAGCCAAAAGATAGAAACAAAGTGATGGCACAGTTATCATCATTTGCACAGGGTGTTGTTTAGTGGCAGGAGGCCAACGTGTTATTTGGAGGGGGCAGGAAGCCAAGGCTGAAAAAAGTAGTGACTATGTGTGAGTAAGAAAGACAGACAGGTAAAAATGTAGCTAATTATCAAACGACCACTGAGACCGAATGACCAGAAAGCACCATGAATGTCTTATGTAACTGTTATGTGTATGTGACTGTATGTCACTCAATGTAAACGTGTGTGTGAATGTCTGCATGAATACAGCCAAGCTCTGTGCTAACTCTATGTCCTGGGATGTCAGACAGGTGTGAGCTATGCATGTTAGAGGTATAAGTTCATCGTTGTCACCTCCAACCATGAAAACTGGTTTTGCCAGGAGTTCCACTGGAATGTCCGTGCCCATGGTTGATGTGCGTGTGCTACCTAAATGTGAGCGACATCTGCTGGATGAGCTCTCCTGATTACAATTCCCAGGTCCATGACACTGTGACCTATCACATCTGTGTGTGGACACCTCACCCACTTACGGAGCAGTAGAAGTAGTGCCATTATGGGAATGAGATTGGGCATGGCCACATTGACTAACAGCAGATTATGTAGCTGACCTACAGCCACATGGATATGGTCCCCCACCCAGCCACCCAGCAGGCATTCTCTCACAGAAACTGCCTACTCTGTTGTGTCATCTGATCCACTGAATCATTCACAAGGTGTAGGCAGTCATGCATGTCAGTTTGTGCCACATCTAGAACCTTAAGCATGTCCTCATAGACCCTAGTGGAATGTGTTTGTGCTTCCAAGATGGCCCTTATGTCAAGTGGCATGTAATGATAAACAAACATCAGGTGGAGGGTGGAAAACAGGCCTCCTTTGAGTACCCCTACCAAGCCTCCTGAATGGCACCTCACCCACACTTTGGCTAAGGCCAGAGTGAACCAGCACTGAAGCCAGAGTAAACACACTACCCTTATCAAATGTGTCCCCCTCAACCTGTCCACTATCTGAGGGTCCACTGGAATGGGTATGTATAGGCATACTAACTGTGTCTAAAGGAAATCCAGGAGATGTGTGAGTCACAACCTCATTGTCAGATTCAACTTTATCAACCCCGACTGTGCTTCCATTTGTCCATCATCAGAGCCTACAGATACTCTGACATCAGGTGGTAGGAGTTCTACACTTCCACTGTTAGGATCACCTGTATTAATAAGCAACAAACATAGGAATTAAATTACTACACAACTAAATGTTAAACAAATATAGATGACAAAAAAGTAACACTGGTCCTAGAATTGCAGATAGTACAGTTATGCAGACATTAATTACACACTCCTCACATATACAGATAATTATATATCTAAATAATGCACAGTAATAAGCAAATAAACAACTGCTTACTGTGTACAGATGTGGCCACAATTTGCAAGGAGTATGGTCCTGGAGGAAATGAAGCAAGGAAAGGAGGCAATTAAGTATCACAATGGCAATAAAACAAGGGGGAGACAGTGAATGCATAATCAACTATATGTCCTGTAAGCAATAACTGAAACTGAAACTTGACAGCGACATCCACCCATACCCTTGCATGCTGACAACTCTCTTGTGTCACTCTATTACTTATCAGAAGGTACAGATACAAAGAAAAAATTCACAGAAAGTAGTAATCAAATTATATATTTTATTTTACAAGCAAATATTAATGTTGCCATATGTAAACTTACCTGGAATCTGCTCTTGGGACACACTTGTCCTGTTAGCCACATCAGCACTGACATCAAGCACGCAGTGCACAGTATCTACTGAGCGGTTTGGATCTCTGACAGTGGATAGGAACTCCTCATTTGGTGTCAGTAGTGGCTTGGTAGAAAGAAACCCTATGTAGCCAACTGTTCTCACACAACTGCAGCTGCTCTTCTCCAGACTGATGAAATCATATCAGGGGCCTGATGTCACACCTGCTCATAATTTTGGCTGTGACTACCAGTTTTTTTTACATAATTTGCTAACTGGTTCCAAATCAACTTTCTGGCAGCCATATCACTATGACCTCTCTAAAGCAGAAAGGCTCTATGCCTCTTCAGAGCCTGTATTATAACCTCATTTTCCATGTCACTGAAAGTGGTATGTTGTGGATTTGTAAGCTTGGGTGCCATAATCATATGTAACATAAAACAGAGAAGGATAAAACAGATAAATATCACATAACTAAAGTATTTCTTACAAAAAATAATCAGTGTGTGTACCCTTTTGTTGACATTAAGCACTTGCAACACACTTTTAATTTAGTACAACTGATACTTCAATTAACCATGTATGCGTCTGACATGACAAAGTCTTGGCTTATGCATTCTCAAGGGTGATGCAGGAGTAATGTGTGACAATATACTGGAAATGTATATACTTATATTACTTTCAGAGTAGATTTTTGAATTCTAGTTCAGACCACACAATTAATTCTGTTTTACAGATATGCTTGTATTATGGGAGGTGTGTAGATGACGGTCAGTAAACTATGAAGTCCATCCCAGGTCTGAAAATACATTTATAATTACATAATCATCATTTTCTTACTGCACCAGGTACAGAAATAATAGATATGATACCATGTTCATCATCAATTAACCTTCTAAACATATTTATTGTTATGTATAATTATTATTATATTCTAATTTTTGTGAAAAATTACACTGGGACACCCCTAATAAAGAGTGGAGTATGCTGGATTAGAACCCTAGCTCACCAAGGTTCTGGCCATGAACGTAATCTATATATTCACTATTGCCTGTTACATTTGTGCATTGCTCACCTGTGCACAAAGATGGTCCACTGTTTATGGAAAAAAGTGAAAAATGTTATTTGTTTCACTTTCCTTCACGAAAACAGGCTAAGCAGTGGCTGTCCAGCACTATGGACAGCACAAGTGTAAAAAATACACCTGCTGCCTAGCCTTTTCTGTGACACCAGGATTACGATTAAGTATAGCCATTGAATGAATATTTTTGCAGATCTTTTTTTATTAGATGAGTTTCCTGTAAAAAGATGATCTGGGCATTATGCATTTTGATATATTTAAGCAAACCAGATCTTTTGACATTATTCTTCAAACCATTAATATTTAATGCTAAACATTTATAAGCCATTAACTATGAGTATGTTATTACCAACTGAAAGATGTTTATTTCGTGTTGACTTGAAATCTACTGAAAACTTACTTGTCATGGATGCATAGCGTGTATTAAGCACTACTTTCAAAAACCCAAAACTATTTCCAAGCACATACATGAAACATAAAGTTTCTGGTTTAGTTAAAAACTTAACTATATCATCCATCCCCCACCTCTCCAATACCAAACAACTCAAATTATCCATCTCTGCTTAGAATATGGTATAAAAACAAAAAAGAAAAGCATAATGAAAGCAACTAAAGAAATCTGAATCCATGAAATATACATTAGAATGAGAGTGTCCAATATAACTGAAGGTATATGAATATGTCACATATGATAATAGCACCTCTAATATGTAGATATGCCAGAAATACACATCAGATCAAAGTATGTATAAACATTAGAAGCTGAAGGTTAAGAAGATTGCCATTATTTCCAAGAATTTTCAAGAAACATCAGATAATTTAATCATTTTGTCAGTCATCTATCTAACATTTTTCATGTAAGGATCTGTTGAATAAATATATATAACACTTATTACAACATAAATATTACACTTTGCAATTATACACATATTACTCATATGTATTAACAATATGTATGTTGACATCTTTCATCAGGAAGGGGGGAGAGAGAGAGAGAGGAAAAAAGGGGGCCTCACAACCCTCTGTTTAGTTACTAATGGTTTAGTTATATAACATAAGTCTGATGTTAATATGCATAATGAGTTTTCTAATGCAGCTCCTAGTTCACTTGATGTCATTTAGTTACTAATAGTGTCATTGAATCTGCAGAATGCATGCATCTATAAGAGAACATAGGCATTTTCAAAGGAGTTAAACACTTTTATCAGAACTAATTATTTACCATTTAAAGTATCTAGTGAATGATAAAATTTCAAGAGAAAAGAATGATAAGTACAACCATTTAACAAGTTCAAAAGGTTAAATGATGTCATCACTGTTGTTTCCTCAAACTGCAGCTTCATAAACTTGTTAAAAAGAATCTAAATTGACTCATGCACAACAGAAGTTGTCTCTAGTTAAGAAAAAAACATTTTCGGTGGGAAATTCAGATCTTGAAGCTTTTATAGTTTACAGAAAGCAAAAAAACATCATCATGAAAAAATTAACCCTTTCATATAAAAACAGCCATTTAGAAGTAACAACAGCTGCCTCAAATCAAAAATCACATTATAACATTTCAATCATATACCCACCAGTTAACCAGGCCAGAGAGAGGAAAAAAAAGGGAACCTAGTATATATATATATATATATATATATATATATATATATATATATATATGTGTGTGTGTGTGTGTGTGTGTGTGTGTGTGTGTGTGTATATATACACACATACATATATATGGATCTACTTCAGTAGATCGAACTTTTATAAGTTTGAACCACATATGGCTGAGACCATATGTTCGAACTCGTAAAAGTTTGAACACTGAAATAAAAACACATAAAACAAAGAAACACACAACTAAACATCTATAGCCTAACACCCCCTTACTTAAATATACCAACTCCAAGATTGCACTACATTGTGGAAAATGGAAAATCTTCCCTTTCCGGTCTGTACGGAGATCTCCATTCAGTCCGATTGAACTTTTACAAGTTCGAACATATGGTCTCGGTCATATGTGGTTCGAACTTGTAAAACTTGCAAACATTCAATCGACTGAAGGGGACCCATATATATATATATATATATATATATATATATATATAGATATATATATATATATATATATATATATATATATATATATATATATATATATATATATATGTATAATATATATATATATATATATATATATATATATATATATATATATATATATATGTATATATATATATATATATATATATATATATATATATATATATAAACTTATATTTAGTTATCTATAAAACACCATTAATGTACTGTGTTAATGTTTAAATGCATCTAAACAAAGAGTCTAAAACATCTAGTTAGAAACACTAATCAGAAGCAACTTGTTACCCCACCACTGACCCACTAGAAAAAATGCACTTTTGTATTAAGTCAGACTATACTATTACTGAAGAATTAGAAGACATACATCATTTATAGTTATTTAAAAGGGAAAAGTATGTAATAGCAACAGTTCTTAATGTAATAAAAGTTATGACACATTTCCAATACAAACTACAGTATGAACAGCATAGTATCTGTCAGCTGTTTCTCCCATAATATATATTCCTATTTCTCAGGATTCTCAAGATTTATAAAATGGAAATCTCGGCTCAGTAATACTTCACCATCATTTGCACAAATCAGTTCATAGCAATGTGCTGTGTAAACAGATGTCTGACATGTCTTATTATGGTCATTGTCCAATTATCCTTCATCTCATCAAAAGGCATTCATAAGCAGAAAAGAAGGGAAGGACATGTGCTTCACTGAAGACATACTTACTCAGACTCCTGTGTTCCCTGCATCAATGCACTTTCAAGAGATATCTCAGTAATTGGTCCACTGTCAAGTACACTACAGAAATAAAGAGTAAAACTGCATTGTTACATTTATTATGGGTTTATACTGACACTGGATATTGGTCATCACTGATCAAATCACATTGATATTGTCAGAAAAATCTACTAATGTGGACATTAATTCATTAGAATATGAACACACATACATCAACATTTGCAGTACTGTTATTTCCAAAGTATGCACGTGTGTGTGTGTGTGTGTGTGTGTGTGTGTGTGTGTGTGTATGTGTGTGTGTGTGTGTGTGTGTGTGTGTGTGTGTGTGTGTGTGTGTGTGTGTGTGTGTGTGTGTGTGTGTGTATGTGTGGTCGCAAGGCACACGTCTATATGTGAGTGACTGTGTTATCTAAACAACATACTGAGAAATGGGGACATGTATGTCTCAGCTGTGAAACATGTATTCTTGACAGCTTATGTCACCTAGGTTACCAGTATGTCTTTAAATATATTTTGCACATTGCAATCACAAAAGCAAATCTCTGCACACAAGTCTCATAACATTATATGTTACCTGCAACATTACAATGATGCTATTCTCTACAAAGACCACTATGACAATTATATCAGACTTCTGTGATGGCAGGAATGTTAAGTACTGTGTTCTCCAGCTGGACTAACTAGATAGGTAGAGGTTTGAATTGCACAACAGTCAACTTGTGTATTTGGATAGTCAGAAGAGCAATATGTCCTAAGATCTTCATTCAAGTCTCATTCAGAACAAAATTTACAGTAGTACATGACTACACAGCAATATCAAACAGCCTTCCCAACATCTTCTTCTCATCATACACAGATGATACCATCTTCTATAGTGTTCTCTGACAAAGTAAAATCAGACTTGTACCATAGCACTAGCATTAAGAACTGTGTTCTGTAGCTTGTATAATCTAGGTAGGTAGGGGTTCTAATCTTACTGCAGTAAGCATGTGTGTTCAATTAACTCTCATTCTCAAAACAATTATTGAGCAGCATGTGAGACACTCTTATCAACATACACTGATGATGTCATCTGCTATAAAGTATTGTCTGACAATATCAGTTCAGTCTTGTGCCTTGGCCTTAGTGTTAAGCATTTTGTTTTCTAGCTTGTGTTACTAGATAGGTAGGGGTTCTAATCTCAAAGCAGTCAAGTTGTGTATATTCAGTCAACTATCACTCAGGAAACAGTCTTTGAGCACCATGTGAAATATTCCTACCAACATCTTCTTCTCAATGTACACTGATGATGTTGTCTGCTATAAAGTGTTCTCTGACAATATAAAAGTCAGCCTTGTGCCATGGCACTAGCATTAAGTGCTGTGTTCTCTAGCTTGTGTAACTAGATATGTAGGGGAATCTTCCTACAGTCAACTTGAGTCTGTGCGCTTTCGCTCATGCACACGTGTGTGTGTGAGTGTGTGTGTGTGTGTGTGTGTGTGTGTGTGTGTGTGTGTGTGTTTTCCTTCAACTATCAGTCTGGAAACAATTTTAGAACAGCTATGCCAGTCAGTCTTCCAAACATCTTCTTGACATACAATGATGATGTGACCCCCTATAAAGTGCCCTGCGACAGTATTTCACTTACATGTCTCTATTGGCACAAGCATTGATTACTGTGTTTTTTAGGTTGTGTAGCTAGATCGCTTGGTGTTTTAATCTCATAGCAGACAACTTGTGCATGTATTCTTTCAAATATGAATGTGGAGGCAATTTTACCCAGAGATGTGACTCCATATCTGTGTCAGACTGTCCACTCAACATTTTACTCTCAGCATACTATGATGCTGTCATACTCTATAAAGTGTACTGTGCCACTATTAAAGTCAGACATCTGTGGTGGTGCTAGTGTTGCATTGTATGAAATCCAACTTGTATACCTACACAGGCTTAATGTTCACAGCTCACCTCAGTCAACTGCTGTGTGTGTGGTTGTTGGTATAGTATGACCATTATATGATCTTTGAATCTCTTTTCATTTGACTCCTTCTCTGGAGAACCTTTAACATAGTCCCATTAATCCATTATCCCCTTTTTCCCACTGTCCATATATCATCATTTTTGCAGAACACTGTACAGTGTAATAATTTCAAAGATACATACACACATCATGAAGCACAGCCCTTCCATGACTCTCTGCAAGCCATCTCCAGACCACGGGATGTGTGATTGCTAACTCTGTCGTGGGGTGGTGCAGATGTCACATATATATATATAGAGAGAGAGAGAGACAGTATGTAATACAATCAAACACATACACACATACCTATCCTATCTTCTGTCAGACATATATATATATATATATATATATATATATATACTTATTTAAATGGTATAATTATGGCTCAGATTTTATATGATACTGGCTGTTTGCTTGGTAATGTCATATGACCCTATGAAAATTGCACATGTTAATGTTGCTGTCATCCACATGTGCTATGTTGAGGTGTGGATGTACAGTAACCATATAACAGTGTATTCCAGTCTGTGATTTAAGGTACTTAATGACAACTGCTGCCATTTGATTACATGTTCCTTCCATAACAGCTGTAGTAATATACCTCCTGAAGACTGTTGACATCGTATGATGATATGTATATTGTTGCCTTACTAAGCCATGTGTTCTTGTAGTGGAACATATTAACATTCTACTCATTTCTCATTCAACCATCAAAGTGACACTTGCAATATGGCACATGTGTGCATGTGCAGAACTATGAAATGCTATGCAACATACAGCAATATTGCATCATACTAATTACATGGGTACATGCACCTTGTTTCATCCACATATATACACAAACATATAACCAGTTCAGATTCACTTGGAACCTTGGGGAATTCATTGTATGCACAATTATGTTGCTATTCACAAGGATTATACAGGTGTTGTCCAGCAGCATTTTGTGACTGTCAGTAGCTGTGTCATTAACTGTTCTGCATAAACCACATCCACCTCATTTCTAATGTGTCCGTTCATGGTATCAGAGCACTCACACTTACACCTTTCCAATTATAAACATATAGGCATATGATGTGCAAGTGATGCAATAACATGAAATAGGTACTGTTGTATGACTGTGTTAACAGTTCCATTGTGTGGCATGTGATGAATCTCCAAGGTAGTATTAGCAGGTGTTCTCACAAATCTTTTTTTAACTAAATACAAAATCTTAAGGGAAATAGATGGCTATGCACACAGATGCTTGTGGATACACCACCCCTCCTCAACTGAAGGCACTAGACAACCTGCCAGCTGATAGATTTGGATCAAACTTCATCACCCTGTCCCCACTGGTTGTCACCTAAAGTACACATCCAAACATTAATCAGCATATTTTCTCAAGAGAGCAGCACATACGTGTGCTCTCTAAGGATAAAAACCTAGCATCAATGAGCTCTGACAACATCCTAGGTTGCCTTATCAAAAAATTGAAACATGACCTGGCAGACACAGTTGGATCTCTTCTTAATCTCATTCCCCCGACAGGTTATTTTTCTAGCACAATGTTGTACAGCAATCATCATCTGTCTGAACAAGGGGGAACATCACCCACCACAGGGAATTATAGATGCATAAGCCTGACTAGCCTCATCAGTAAGGTAAGCCAAAGGAAAGAATAATCATGGATTTTATCAACAAGAACATACTTAATCTCCGGACTGTGTAACCAACCCATTTTTGATTTGTTAAGGCTACATCATTTTTGATAAATTGGGTTGACTTTTTAGACAAGGTCATTAAGGCCATGGATGACAGACACTATGTGCATCGTGCATAACTTGACCTTTCTAAGGCATGTGACACAACTCTATACTCGGGTATTACAGAGAAACTGTCTCAAATGGCTATAAACCACCACATCACAAAGTCCCCTGGATTCTGCAAGCCCTGCATGGCATGCAGGACTAGTGCAGGAGCTCCAGCAGGCAATATGTCTGCCGTGCGATCCAGGAATAGCCTGTGTGCACGAGCACTCCTGCACTAGTCTTGCATGGACTCAGCACCTGTATGCAAATTACCCCATTTGCAGGAGAAATCCATGCAAATGAGGTGAATTTGTGATCCAGAAAGCTGGAAACTGGTGGTGCAGGACTAGTGTAATCTGCAGAAACGGAGAACATTTCTGCAAATTACAAAACGGAGCCATGACAGCTCCAAGTAAAGGGTGGATATCATCTACAAAGCATGCCAATGGCCAACTATAAGGCCAATGGCATGGAAAACACTTGCAAAAAAAAAATCAACTTTTATTTTTTTTTAGCCGATCTCGGATGTTTAAGTTTAGGGCAGCGGTGCGCAAATGAGATCAGGGGAAAATAAGAAAAAAAAAACTAAAATAAGCATCCTAACCAAAATCACTATTCTGCCGTTATACTCAATGGCAGGCAGAAGACAACATGGCCAGTGAAAAGTGGTTGCTAAGGGGGGAGGCTCAGTGTGGAAAATGTAACTATGTATTAGCAGGAAATCCTATGCAAATGAGGGGAAAGATAGTGAATCCCAGATTTCCCCTGCATGCTAGGCAGCTCCCAACAGTGTAAGAGCAGGAATAGCTTGGTGCAAGTCTAGGAGTTAGCTTACATCATAGGGGGGTGTGTTAGGCATACTGTAAGTGGATTGGAGCCCTGTGCCTTGGGTTTGCTCCTAGCTTAGCACAGCTAACCAAGGGGGTGTGTCTGAGGCTGCCTAGCAGTGTTTACTTTGCCTAAGTGGGTGTGTGCCCGCACACTGGGTTTTAAAGGGAAAAAAATTAAACCAGGAAATAGCAGCTCTGTGCACATTTAAGCACTGTGTTTGCGTGGCACACCCCCAGGATTAAACAGGAATGCAATGGGAAGGGAAAACAGCAGTAGGAAGGTAATCTAGGAGAACTAGCATAGCTGGCATGTGAAATGTATCAGAATCAGCAAATTACACAGTCAGCAGACCAGACCAGCCCAGCCCAGAACACAACTATAAACAATGCAAATACCTTTCCTTCTGTTTTCTTTCCATACTCTACACCACTTGTGTATACAAGTGGGGAACTTTTAACAAACAAAACAACAAAATAATAGGGGCTGCAGCAACTATCATACAACATGTGGAAGAGACTGAGGGTGGTGAGGATGGGAATGCTGTCAACCAACCCACAGTGAGAAGACAGAGAAGAGTGTACAGTCCCAGGGTAACCTACTAGGGGCTACATGAGCTGGAGACAGTGAAGCACTATAGGGTGGACAGAGACATCCTGCAGCAAATTGTTGAGGTGTGCCGGCCACACCTGACACACCGAACTAACAGAGGGGAACCCATCCCAGTGGATACCAAGGTATGGGTAGGCCAAGGAATACTAGCCACAAGTACCTCCCAAAGCCCAACTGGGGATATCATGGGGATCTCACAGACATCAGCATCCAGAGTATTCCACCAGTTCCTGGATGCCATGTCAGCACATGCCAGTGAGCAAGTATATTTCCTCAACACCCGTGAGGTGTTGGCCAGCAATATGCATCTCTTCCACCAAATAGCAGAGTACCCTGAGGTAGTGGGTGTGATAGACTGCATGGACATATGCATCAGAGCACCATTCGGTGATCAGGGTAGGGTCTACATCAACCACAAGGGCTTCCCCTCCATCAACTGCCAGGTTGTGTGCGATGCCCAGGGCATTATAATGAATGTGTGTGCTGGCTGCCGTGGAAGCTATCACAATTCCCACATCTGGCATCTGATGCCGCTCTACCAGAGATATGCCAATGGGGACATCCCTTACGGTCACCTAGTGGGGGATGCTGATTATGCACTGGAGCTGTGGCAGGTGACACCCATCAGAAATGCACACACACCCAAACAAGAATGCCATAATGAGGTACACACACAGACCAGACTTATAATAGAGCATGTGTTTGGGATGCTCAAGTCATGATCCTGGTGCCTGGACACATCCGCTGGAGCCTTGAAGTACTCAACATGCACTCAAATTGTCATTGTATGTGCCATGCTACACAATATGATCCTGTGGAAACAGCTACAGCAGGAACAGCACGGGACAGGGCCATGCTGCCCCCCACCAATGCCAAGGCCTGCACAGGCACAGAGTGACTCGGAGGAGGAACAACCTGAGCCTGCCCTAGTAGATGGAGGCATGCCCAATATGCCCTGGCCTTGACAAAGAGGCAATGCATAACACATACACTGACACAGTAGGGACCCAGGGAATGACACCTCTCTCTGACTCATACATACAGTAAAAGGGATGCTGAACATGACACTACCTGTGCTGAACCATGTATAGAGTGTGTACTGTGTGCATCCAACATAGGCAGCCCTCCAGCTCCATCCTCAATACTGGCACACCCAGAAGGTAAGTCACTCAACCTACCAATTGCCGAATGGAGTAGAATGTGTCATTACCTGTATCTATGATATGGATGTGACCATGCAAGGAAATCGGGTGGCTGAATAGTATGCCAGCACATAGTAGACACCTATAGTGGCACCAAGAGATCTGTAACAAATACAGGTGTTACCATAGTAGCCAGTACTACACAGGGCAACAAAACCCACTGCAGAAAATGTGCTGGGCCACATGTTTGTCCATATGACTCACACATGCCAGTCAGGGAGGTACACATACCCAACAATAGTCTCAGCCAGCTGGATAGGTGTAGACAAATACAAAAAAGGCTGGGCTATGGTCTCTGAATGATGCCTATGGGTAACCTCCTCCACCCAGGCCTACAGGGACAGACTACAACATGTCAGGCAGTGGGATGTTAGTTCTGAAGGGTAGGACATCAGAAACTAATATGTAGGTCAGTCAAAGCTAAGAACTGTAGTACACGGATATGCCTCTAGTCAGCATGATAGGTTAGAATACAGAATTAAATGGAGTACATGACATACCAGTACAGTCATAGCAAATGTGTACAAGTGTCGGGTGTGCTCCCCTCCATCCTAAGTAGAAATGTAGAAACAGTCAGGTGTGCCCCCCCCAATCCTGTGTAGAAATGTAGTAACAGTCAGGTGTGCCCCCCAATCCTGTGTAGAAATGTAGAAACAGTCAGATGTTACCCCCCAATCCTGTGTAGAAATGTAGTAACAGCCAGGTGTGCCCCCCCCATTCCTGTGTAGAAATGTATGTGTAGGTATAATACCAGTGGTACACAGATGCCCAGAGGTGGCCAAGGTAGCAGGATAGGTTGCAGCATTTGCACAATATGCAGGTATGTGTGTGTTAGGTTGGTGTGTGTTTCATATTGTGTGAGAGTGGTCAGTATGTATGCATGTTGAGGTAAGACCTGGTGGCCATTGCCCACTACTGCTGATGACAGGGACAAGTCCTCGCAACTGCAGTGCCAAAGATAATTCCCATCAGTATAACACATGCTAGCAGTAAGCCATTGTAAATGTATGGTGGTAATATGTGCCACCATCTGAAAGACTGACATGGCATGGCTGTTGGGCTAGATATACAAGCAGTACACAGGGGAAAGTACCCCAGACATACAGTATATAGTGTGTTAGTGTGAATTGGAGATATCCTTGGAATTGTACATACAGGTATGCATCACATTATCTGGTCCTGTAGTAGGGGATACCGGTGTTGTCTGCCCGAACACTTGCAGATCACAAAGGAGGTAGGACTGATGCATTGGGAAACAGCTGATGTACCTGCACATGCCAGCATAACTGGAATGCCCCATGCATATCTGTGTGTCAGATGCAAGTAGTGTCCATAGCACACATGCATCCAGCTCATGCAAACACCACCCACAGGTACCTCTCTGGTCATATCCCTGCTGTGGGGAATGAGTACAATATGACCCCACCTGTATATGGCAATAGCAACAGAATGCAGCATGCAGTGCAGGTGTGCCATGCAGGTGTGTCCCTAGCTGTAGGTAGCACCCTGCCAGCATACATAACACCTGATCAAGACTGACAGAAAGTATTGGCATGGACAACTAGCACACTTACCCTGTCACCCCAGGGGAATATACTGTATGGTGATCTGAGACTGTAGGACTGACAGAATGCAATAGCCTGCCACATCTGGCCTGTATCAGCACCCAATGGCCCACAGGCCTCTGCCAAAGACCTGTGTCTCACACGTACTGCCAATGCATGCTATGTCATGGACACCGAAATAACAACATAACACACTCCACATAAGCCACATGCAAGGCCATGTGGACAAACCAGTGTAACATGTCCAACATGTCCCACTGCATGAACTGTGTACAACACCAACATACAGCTGGGATTGGGGGATAATCTTAGGGAACGTATCAGAGAATGTATGCATAATGTATGGAAGAAGATAGAATAGCAGAGGGGGGTTGGGAGCATGGGCAGCATGGAATGTGCAAGGTCCGACACAAAGCTGTGTGCACACAATATCCCTGGCTGCAAACACGTAAATGGGTGGCTACATATCTGCCTGTACACCAGAATAGGGGTAATATCCTGACTCATGGCCCCTGTCTCTGGGTAACCTGTGCAAATCTGTACAGTTGTAAGGAATTGCCACAGCAGGATAAGGCCATACTGTCATGTCAATGGATGTACTAGTATGGAATACTCTGCCAGCACTGTACCAAGGTGCTGAACCAGATACACAGACTCAGCAGCAAGTGTCTGCAGCTCCCCCTCCAGAATGTCATAACTTACCATGAATATGAAGGCATCTGCCCACAATACCAGACACAGCTGCAGTCACCCTTGTCCCCCAAGACATCACTGTGAGCAAGAATGTCTACTTGACAGTACATGAGGACAGAAAACATCACAGTGTATAACAGTACACATGTCTGAATATCTCTGCTAACAGCAGTACCATGTAGCTGAAGCAGCACAGACACAATCACCTACAGTACACACTATCCCCTGCACAGTTTGTCTCCATATTGCCAAATGATCGACGGATTCCCTGCAGAAACAGTTTACTACCTGTAAGTGTACAACACAAAGGTCTGCACTGGAGTACAAACTACCTGGAATCGTTCCACACATTCAATACAGAAGGGACTACTGGGCATGCTCGCACACTTAGAGAAATGAAAGCAATGTCAGACAACAACATACTGAAAGGTCATACTGGGCATGCTCACACACGTAAACAAATGAAGCCCGCATCTGCAAACAACAGTGGACCATACATATCTGGCAGTTGCAGATGTTAATGCATACACTCCTCAGTATACATCAGTCATGTTTTGCACACAAAGTGGATAGGAATACAGACATATATCAAAGGACAATACACTATAATAAGCCAAAAGTAAACATTCATAGATGTGTGGAAGAGAGTGACTGTAACAAGGAGCCATCCATTATGAGGCCTGTCCCACCCAGCACACAGCCAAATGGCTATAACCCCATGAGGTGTAAATGTCATTCACTGTAGGAATTACCCATCAGCATTACAGACTATGTGGTACAAGTGCTAGCAGTGCAACATGACTGTACAAGGAAGTAGTCGTCTAGCAGCTGTATACACGTTCCTGTGGAATATAACCCTGCGTGTGCCCTCATGTGGTATGTGAACCTCTAGATGAATGGGTTATGGCTCATGCACACACACTGCCCTCCCCGTAGCCCTACTATGGCAAGTCTATAGAGGTCATCCACTTTGAAATACACCTTTGGGAAAAATGTAGCCCAGTAATCTTTGTGATGCATCCTATAGCTGCGTACTGCTGCAGTGGGATAAATTAGTTTGGTAGGAGTCCTAATCCCAGACATGGCAACTGTCTGTGCGTGCGTGTGTGTGTGTGTCCCTGTCTGTGTAGAGAGCAATGCTTTTTAGGCTAGTCATACTCACTACAATTCAAATGCTCTAGTTTGGCAAGGCTGCTGATGTCATTCACTATGAAATACACCTTTGGGAAAGATGTAACCCAGTAATCACCATGGCACCTCCTATAACTGCGTACTGCTGTAGTGTGATAAACTAGTTAGGTAGGAGTTCTAATCCAAGACATGACAACTGTGTGCATGTGTGTGCCCTTGCCTTTGTAGAGAGCAATGCTTTTTAGGCTAGTTACACTCACTAGAATTCAAATGCTTTACTTTGGCAAGGCTACTGATGTCATTCACTGTGAAATACACCTTTGGGAAAATTGTAGCCCAGTAATCTCTGTGGCATGTCCTACAACTGTGTACCGCTGTAGTATGATAAACTAGTTAAGTAGGCGTTCTAATCCTGAACATGACAAGTGTGTATGTGTGTGAGTGTGTGAGTGTGTGTGTGAGTGTGTGAGTGTGTGTGTGTGTGTGTGTGTGTGTGTGTGTGTGTGTGTGTGTGTGTGTGTGTGTGTGTGTGTGTGTGTGTGTGTGTGTGTGCACGCGTGTCTTTGTCTGTGTAGAGAGCAATGCTTTTTAGGATACTCACGCTCACTACAAATCAAATGTGCTACTTTGGCAATCCTACTGATGTCATTCACTGTGAAATATACCTTTGTGAAAGGAGAATGCCAGTAATACCCATGGCATATCATATAACAGTGCAATGCTGTAGTGTGATATAGACCTCTGGTAAGGGTTTTATTCCCACACATGGCAGGTGTGGATGTTTGTGTGTGTGTTTCGATGTCTGTGTAGGGAGCAATACTTTTTAGGCTAGTCACACTCACTACAATTCAAATGCCCTACTTTGGCAATCCTGCTGATGTCATTTACTGTGAAATACACCTTTGGGGAAGGAGTACTCCAGTAATCTCTGTGGCACATCCGATAACTGCATAGTGTTGTAGTGTAATAGACAAGTTAGATAGGAGTTCCAATCCCTGACATGGCAGGGGTGTGTGTGTCTCTGTTTGTGTGTCTTTGTCATTCATATCCTGTGTGGAGGTGGCTGTGGGTGTGTAACAACTGGACTCATTGTGGAGCGGGTTTTGCAAATTTCTTATATGGTGGCCCTAATATATGTTACAGTGTCCACCATACAGGGATAACAGATATGAAATGGCTGAGAGGCTAGGGTGCAAATCCATACCACTACATGTGACATCAAGGCCAGGCGAACAAAGTTAGCAACCCTAGCATTACCCAGAGAACATTCTCAACCCATGTCTCATACACACACACACTTGCCTAGGCAAGAATCGCTATGTTGGTAGTACCCTGCATATTGCCCACTGATAGTAACCATGGTGTGATTGCAGCAATACATAGTCAGTCAGGGGTTTGATACCCTGTACTGGTAAATATGTGACACAAACATGCTTAAGTTTTACTCTCCCATCCCTCCCTGACATATCTTTGCCTCTGTCTGCCTCTGTCACTCCCTCTCTGGTGGATGTGGAGAATTACACATGCTTTGTTTAGGCAGGAGCACGTGTATTGTAAGTGATGTTCATGATCAGCTGATGGCCTGTGCATGAATTACATCCCTCCTCTAGCCGATTGCATGTCGAACATCTGTGGTAACATTCCCATAGCCAATTTCATGGAAACACACTCCAATATCTAGGAACATCATGTTGGTGTTGGCCCTTTTCATTCACTGTGAGCAGGAACTAGATCTGTTGTTTGGCAAACAGCATCACAGATGGATTGGGGATTTACCTCTAACAACATACACACAGGAGGGGGATGTGCCTAACTTGACTACAGACTGTAAGTGCTGCTATACTGCATTTGGAGTAATGTTGGTTTAACAAGGTGTGTGTAGATACGGCTGTCCTACATGTTTTAATACCTGTCATAACAGTGCTATGTGTATGAGGAAACCCCCATCTGTAGGGTCATCTGCAGACTGGGCAGTGTGTGGTGCCTTTTGTTTCTTGTGTTTTCCACAGAACACCTATCTGTGAACTGCAGATGGTAGTGTGAGGATTGCAGTCATTAGATGGTGACAGCTGTAAGAGTTACTGACTTCATATCCCTCATAGGACATATGTTGCAACAAAAGTAAATGTATGAGGTTATCACAGAAACATGTCAATATTGGCCCTGTGTTTGTGCCTCCAGCCACAACTCTGTCAACCTTTGTACATATACCATGCAGTAAGAGGTGCATATGTTCTGTACACCATATTTATTGACACCATGTCTGACAAGCCAGTGAGATATCAGACTGCTACACATGTTATGTATAGTAGGGGTTATATTTGAGGACATAACCTGAGCATTCTGTGGTTGTGTGTACAGTACTGAGGTCTGTGTACTTATGGTGATTGTCGACAGTGTGTGTATTGTGAATATGTACCTTGGCCTGTGTACAGACTGTGGTAGATGTCATTGTTATTGGTCCTGCTCTATCTGATGTTACATGCTGCTCCACTGTATGTTACCATATTGGCTTACATGTTTATAGGGCCAAACACACACATGTCACATACAGACAGGCATAGGACCACATTGTATAGAGGCCCTGTATATGTAGGTTTGGTGTATGAGTGGCACATATGAGGATGGTGTTGATCAGATAGTCCATATACTGTAATATTATGCTAGCTTACCATATGTGGCTGTGGCTGTGTTCACATTGGCTGTGGTTAGGCACTTTCACACAGGTGTCTGTTACTCTGTGCTGTGACATGCCTGTAGAGCCTGCTATATATGCAGGTACATGTGTATTCCCCCATAGGAAATGTAGGCCAGTGTTGAGGCAGTCTGCCTGTAGCCTGTACAGTACTTTGTTACATGTCTAGCAGCTTAGTGTACTTACCCAGTGAGATGTCATGTCCAGATACTTGCCAAATGTACTGCTGCTGGGCCACCATAACAGTCATATATGTCCGACAAAGCAGTGGGATGCTGTACAGATGTATGTCACTAAATAGTGGGTAGTAGGTGGCCATGGCACCTCTGTACCAGTGGTTATTATGTGTCAGGACAGACAGGGGTGTGTGAATGCATAACCTATGGTGGCAAATATATACCATTATTTACATGATATACCCATCTACATGGCTGTTAACATCCGCATTGTCAGGCTTGGTCCACATGTCTTGCACTAAGGGGTTCTGTTTATACCTCTGGACTGACCAGAGTGTGTCAGACTGTCTACATATATTGGCCATATTTTTGCTGTAGTCCACAGGAGCATTACTGTGCTAGCTAGCAATGGTGCTATACTATGATGCCCTTAGGATGTCTGTCAGCAGCCAATGGTGGACATGTTAACAGCAGATGTGACCTTCCACACACACCATGTCTGTGAAGACAATCCCTATTACAGAAGCAACAGTCTACAAATATACCGGCAATACATACCTGACATCCCCTTGCACAAAGAGGTTGGGACTACTGGGGCTGAGGTAAGGCTCCACTCCATGTTCAGGACATGTGGTGAACATATATGTATATATAATTATCTGTATATATATATATATATAGATAGATATATACACATATACGTATCGACATACATAGATGGATATGTATATGTACATATATATATATATATATATATATATATATATATATATATAAACACTCAGATATATACATATACAGAGCAATATATGTCTACACATATACAGATAGAGATACATATGCACATATACATATGGATAGCTACATATATATTGACAGTAATAGGTATATCGGAATAGATATGTATGCACATATAGTTATAGATATCTACATATGTACCCACATAAATAGGCATATCTGTACACATAGGATGTGCATACACACACATATATATATATATATATATATATATATATATATATATATATATATATATATATATATATATATATATATATATATATATATATATATATATATATATACATGGGGCTAGGACTATTCATTGAAAGCATATTTCACTGAAACACATTTGACTGTGCACAATTCACTGAAAGCTCAATTCACTGAAAACACAATTCACTGAAACACATTTCACTGAAAGTTATATATGGCATTTTCCCCACGGTTGTGCGACCCTGGAGTTAGTATATATAGTAAGGGGGGGTGAGGGGCATAGCCCCCCACCTATTTTAAAATATTTTGAACTATATACATGGATACTTGCAATTCCAATAAATTAGTCTTTTCTGAACTTAATATATATCCAAACTATGTGGAGGGCTATGCCCCCCACACCCCCAATGTGAGGGGTGATGCCCCCCCCTTACTATATATACTAACTCCAGGGTCACACAAAAGTGGGGAAAAGATCATATATAACTTTCAGTGAAATGTGTTTCAGTGAATTGAGCTTTCAGTGATTTGTGCAGTCATTTGACTTTCAGTGAAATGTGCTTTCAGTGAATAGTCCTAGACCCATACACACACACACACACACACACACATATATATATATATATATATATATATATATATATATATATGTACAAAGAGATGTACACATGGCCATATATATGTTGCACTATACAGATGCATATACAGACATATGTATGAGTATACATGTGTATGTACATGTAGATATATATCAACCTATGATATGAATATAGCCATATTCCTGTCCTGTGTAAACCTCACGGTTCTGTATACCCTCCAAGATGTATCTCACCGTATGTATCTGCTATGTGTACATTATGATAAAACAACATATGTGATACAACAGTCATAATAATAACAAGTACTACAAAATTGTGGAAGTAAAGGAAATTGTTCACTACTACTCAATATGTGTATTGATCGCTATATTGGTGAAACAACAGCTGTCTTCACAGTGGTCATGGTGTAGTGGTTAGGTGTTGTGACTTTAGTGTACAGGGTCCTGGGTTCAAGGGCTGTTCATTTTGTTGCTGGGCAGAACAAGGGCTGTCGGGTACAGAGTGATTAAGGCAGTTACGAGCAGCTTTAAGTATGTTTGCCTGGGTTTGCTAAGCTATGGGTAAATGTATGGGGGCTTACACAGTGCAGGCTTTACTTACCAGTATGCAAATCAGCTCAGCTGTTATATTGCAGCAATGTTGATACTTGCTAAGCATGGCTTAGCCCTGGTAACCAGTTCACACCACCAAGTCTGATAACATAGCAGGGTAATGACATCCTTAATAAGTGCATGTAATGTCATGTACAATACATGTGCCTATGTGCTGTCATTACAGTAGCAAGGGGTGTGAGTGTCATGTGTGGGACACAGACATATATGTGGCATATACAGCACTGTTATCCATGTGAATGTGTTACATACAGGGGTAGTAGCCCAGGGTGCATGCTGTCACACTGGCATGTAGTGTATTATGGCAGTGCTACTGTTGACAGTGCTTACCCAGGCAAGAGCAAAGTGCTAAATGTAGAACTGACAACAGGCACACCTGCAGGCATAGCTGGACTCTGAGTCCTCCCTGTTGTATCCCTGGTTTATGAGCTGTGTCACAGTATATACCCCTTATTGGGTAATGATCTGACATGTGGAATGTAACTGTAGACTACCGTCTGTACAGTACATGTTAGTGAAGTCTTCTGACATGTAGTTATGGCACGCATATTGTTGTCAAATGTCTCTCTGTCAACACACTCATCCTACTACATAGCTACTTGCCAAACTGATGACTATCAGTCCCTGTACAGATGTGCAGATGGCAGGTATCCAGCTGGGATATGTACACGCAACCTAAGCTTGATTGACACTGACATGTCTGCCCAGCTGTGTTAGAACTGGCACATATAGGAGATGTCACCCTGTATGCACCACATGCCACGGGTGCCTCCACTACCCTACCACAGTCAACAGAACATGCTTGGGTATAGGTCTCCAACACAGACACTAACCATGTGTTGTAATGTATGTTGCATACATGTCAACATAATCACCTCAGTGGCCATGTGCAGTAGGCACCTTGAGGATTGGCTGATGCATGTCATTTTCACCCTGAGGGTCACCACAGTAGTGTCTGTTGATAGATTGCCTTCTGCCACCTGGCAGGTGGCAGGACACCACTGTACACACAACCCCTACACAACCCATATCTCCTTGGACAATAGCTAGGTACACAGATATGACCACCTGCAGCGATGAACCCCTCTACTGACACATGTGTACATGTGCATGACGGAGTATAGCAGTGTCTATGTGTTAGCACACCTGCACATGGAAATTCCATGAGGGCCTTCATAACCAACCCAACACCCATTGCCATTGTCAGTTGTGGCTGCTGCTGTATGGGACATTACATGTACCTATTAAGCTCCTCCCCATACCGGCTAAATGAGCCTTGCAGTACCAGCACAATAGTGTTGTACAAATGGGTTGATAGGCATGGGATACCCATTGTGTTCTGGCATGTGTGTGTATGCGTGCATGTCCATATATCTGCAGGGTGCAGCATTCCGAAGCCACATACTCCTATTACAATACCCATTGCCACAAAGTAGTACAGTTAGGGTTGTTCCTGCCCATAGGTGAGGCATGACAATGCAACACCCTACTACGTGTGTGGCATGTGCATTAGATGCATATCCCTGTAGTACCCACGTTGGGGTATACTATGAGCTGTATCACAGTTGCGGCCAATGTGTTTTGGTGGGTATGGCAGAGTGTCATCATAGGTTTCTGGGAGTACAATATCTACTGGGAGATGTGGGTGCTGTGTACACTGTCATTACACCAAGGTACACCTGGTATACATCCCATGTACCACGTTATGGTTACCACTGTCTCCATCAACCATACAGGTAACTGATACCACAATCCAGGCCAGTTATGCATGTGCTGTGTGCAGCCTACCTGTAACACATTCGACACACGATCAAGTTAGTTAGCAGCAATAGGCCCTGGTCTCTTGTATGTGTGTGTGCCTGTTATGTGTCTGTTAATGTGTATATAAAGGTATGTCACACTACGTATTGTCCATATACACCCATTACATCCCCCATTAGCATACTGTACATGTTTGGGGATGTTTTGCATGTAAGATGTAACCTGGGACACACCTCACCCTAAACGCTGTGTGGTGTTTGCAATGTAAGCCACACACACTTCAGTATTACTACACAGCTAGGTAGGGGCCTATTCCCAGTGTTGCCAAGTAACAATGTGCGTGTATGTGGATGAGTCTACATCAGCTTGCAGGGTATACATGCCCCAGCGGGTCACCTGTCCATATGGCACAGGCAATAACCATTTTAGTAACCTGTGACGTGTTCAACTGTACCCCAGATATGTCACCACCATGGTGTCACCACAGAGCCATACCCCATTGTGGAATATGACTGCAGACCATCCCTGTGCTGACACATGTAAACCTACAACACAAATGGATAACATTATAGGGACCACAATCAACCAGTGTTACTAACAGCTATAATGCAACATTGCTGGATGGCTACACTACCTGACATATTTATTTATTTATTTCCAGTTTGATAACCAGAGAGGTCCACTGGGCCCGAAAGCCCATTTTCACTGGAGGCCCAGGGAGAAAAGCTCCATATTACAAACACATTGCACACTTAAAGCTCCGTATTCCTAAAACATTGCACACTTAACAATTTACAAACAAGTAAAAATAACATTTTTATACAATTGTATTGTTGGCATAGAAGAAATAAATATACATAGATATGAAATGCACATGAAGTGAATCAGAGGAAAAGTGTAGGAAAAAGGAGGTGCAAATAATTTAAAGGAGAAGAGATGCCAGGAGGAGGATAAAAAAGAACAGTTAGACAAAGATTCATTTTATGTTTGAGGTGAAAGATACATCTTATGGAAATGGTAAAAGATACAGTTGCAAGAATAGGCATATAGGCAGTGGGGAGGTGAGGATATAAAATGAATTTACATAGAGTTTAAACAGGGGGAAAAGGAGATAAAGAAGTAGAGGGTGGGGAGCTGAGGAAAAGTGTTGGAAGAAGAGGGACAGGAGGGGGAATATTGAAACTGGGATGTAATAGGATCTAGGTAGGAAGTATACAATTACATTTCCAGTTTTGGGAGAGGTGATAATGGAGAAGAGATTTGAATTGTTCATGGCTTGTAGTGACTCTTAGTAGGGGAGGAAGCAAGTTCCATTTTTTTGCTATAGTATAAGAAAGTAGAAGGTGGCCAGGGGGTCATTTAGGTTTATGTACTGAAAGAAGATTTTGGTGGCCTGATCTTAGGGGCCTGAGAGGAGTGTAGAAGGGCAAGATATTAGATAGTGCAGGGCAAGCAGTGAGTTTAAAAATTAGTTTGTGTGTAGTAGTAAGTTGGAGGTAATCAAGATGATTAGGGAGTTCTAGCCATTGAAGATTATGAAGGGAGATGCAATGGTGTGTAGAATGAGTAGAGTTAGTAGCAAATTTGGCGATTTTGTAGTAGCAACTTTTAAGTTTTGAGGAGATAGAAGCTGTGAGGTTGGTTAGAAGAGGAGCACCATACAATAGAGAAGGGAAAAGAAAGGTAGAGGTGAGTGTTTGTCTTGTAGCTAATGATAGAAAGTTAGCTTTTCTGTAAAGCATTTCGAGCTTCTGATGTTTTTTTTTATGTTTAGTTGAATATGAGTATTAAATTTCAGGTGTTCATCAATGGTAACACCAAGTAATTTGGCACAACTAACAACTTCTATTGAGGAGTGGGAGAGGCTGGTGATCTTGAAGGATGGCTTATCAAGAGGGAGTGCTTTTGAGAGGGAGAAGAGAATGATATGGGATTTATTGGCATTAAGGGAGAGATGGTTTTGAAGCATCCAATTTTCTGTAGTTGTGAAGGCCAATTGGGTTTTGGCCTGGAGCTCGGGAAGGCTAGAGGCTGAGCAGATTAAAGTGGAGTCGTCTGCATATTGCACAATTTGAGAATGAGGAACTGCAGAGTGAAAATCATTGATGAAGACATTAAAGAGCATAGGTCCAAGAATAGAACCCTGAGGAGCTCCGGTAGGGGTAGGTAGGAAGGTAGAGGTACCCATTTGCCATTTCACAGCTTGGGATCTATCTGAGAGATAACTTTTGAACCAAGAAAGGGAATCGAGGGAGAGATTGAGGTTAGAAAGGTGGTTGAGAAGGAGTGTGTGGGATACCGTGTCGAATGCCTTGGAAAGGTCAAGAAGGACAGTGGAGACAATATCTCCAGAATCACGGGCATGGTTGACAATGTCTAAGAAAGAGAGGTGAACAGTAATGGTACTATGGCCAGGACAGAAACCGTGTTGAGTAGGGGTGAGGAGATGGTTATTTAGGAGGTGGGGTATGAGTTGCAGGTGGATACATTTTGCAAGGACTTTTGAAATTGGGGAAAGAATGGCTATTGGGTGGAAAATAGAAATGCTATTATTTTTGCCTCCTTTATGAAGGGGCAGAATGTAGGCAGCTCACCATAGTTTGGGAACATAAGATTCCTGGATGGATCTATTGATGAGAACGCTGATGGGTATGGCGATGCCATCTGCTGCGAGCTTGAGAAAGAGTGATGGGATATTGTCGGGGGCATTGGAGCATGGCTTGAGTTTGGAAAGAAGTTTTTTGATACAGGTGGTTGACACAGGTTTTAGATAAAAAGTGGGAGGGGGTTTAGGGGAGCAGGAGTGGGGAGAGGAAGGGGAAGAAGGCTTAGGGGTAGGGCAGGGGGTGGAATTGGAGAAGGATTTGGTCAGTTCGGCTATGGAGCTGGTAAAGAAGGAGTTAAAATGGGTTGCAATTTCTGTGTCAGTCTTATTGTTGTCTGGACAGGGATTGGATTTAATACCTGGGTGTAAGAGGGAGTTGATGGAATTCCAGAATTTTTTGGGATTGTTTGAGAGGGTAGACTGTAGTTTGGTGTACTATGATTTGTTATCTTTTGTGATAAGTTTTTTGGTGAGATTTGCATTACACTTCACTCCTTACATGTTACACTGCAGTACTGTGGTACACTGTAGTATATTCACAGTGTGCATCAGAACCATATTAGCCTGTCCCTGCATTGATGGTATGGATAACAAGAATGCGGCACAGGTATCATCATATGCACAGGGCATCTTTGTGCTGACACATATACACCTACAACACAAATGGATAACAATATAGAGACCACAATCAACCAGTGTTACTAAAAGGTATAATGCATCATTGCTGGATGGCTACACTACCTGCCATATATGGATTACACTTTAGTCCTTACATGTTACACTTCAGTACTGTGGTACACTGTAGTACAGTCACAGTGTGCATCAGAACCATATTAACCTGCCCCTGCATTGATGGTATGGATGACTGGGATGTGGCACAGGTATCATCATATGCACAGGGCATCCTTGTGCTGACACATGTACACCAACAACACAAATGGATAACAATATAGAGACCACAATCAACCAGTGTTACTAACAGCTATAATGCATCATTGCTGGACAGCTACACTACCTGCCATATATGCATTACACTTTACTCCTTACAACATGTTACACTGCAGTACTGTGGTACACTGTAGTAAGTCACCATGCACATCAGAACCATAGTAGCCTGTCCCTGCATTGATGGTATGGATGACAGGGATGTGGCACAGGTATCATCATATGCACAGGGCATCCTTGTGCTGACACATACACCTACAAAACAAATGAATAACAATATAGAGACCACAATCAACCAGTGTTACTAACAGCTATAATGCATCATTGCTGGGCGGCTACACTACCTGCCTTATATGCATTATACTTTACTCCTTACAGCATGTTACACTGCAGTACTGTGGAACACTGTAGTACAGTCACAGTGTGCATCAGAACCATAGTAGCCTGTCCCTGCATTGATGGTATGGATGACAGGAATGTGGCACAGGTATCATCATATGCACAGGGTGTGATGTTTTGCCGAGAGTGGGCCATACATTTGACACCATGTGTGTGGGTGAGGGGTGTACTGCGGTGAGATGGGTGTGGTGCTGTGGTGTGTGTAGGAATGGGGTTGTGCTAGGTGTGATTGTATAGTGTGTGGGTATGCATGCACACAGTTCTGCCATGTGGCTGCCCTACACAGGTGTTTATGGACAGCTGCAGACCATACCTGGGAGGGTGTGCAGTTCACTGCCTCTGGCCACACACAAGTGGACTGTGCCTGCCAGGGGTTCCATGGGCACATCCAAGTACAGGCCTCAATGTGCTACTCTCACCTGCTGATGACAAATATTCACTGGTACTAGGTCCCTCCTGGGACTGGCCAGGACCGTGTGCACGTGGCCTGCTGTGGTGTGGTGTGAACAGCACCCCCCAGCACTGCCGCAGCTGGTACTGCCACTATGGCAGTCCCTTGGTGTCCTAGCATGTCCACGTTGACTGCCAGCTCTTCGTGTTGTTGGCCTACGTCCATGCGGCTGTCACTGCACCCCCACCACACGTTCAAGCACGGACACACCACGGCTGATGAGGGCCATCATCTCACCATGCCATTTATCCTTGAGCTTGGTATAAGCACGGACGGCACCAGACAATTCACGGATGTTGTCACCTACAGATGTGAGAGCAGCCCTCTGCAGCCTCAGGCCCTCTCTGGTGTAATGTTCCATACGTGCTTGCTCCACCATGACAGCCTGAAACATGTGCCTGCTGGTACCAGCTATGTCACCTCTGCCAGGGGCATGTTGTCCAACGGCCCTACCACGAGCACACTGGGACATCTGCCTATGTGGTGCCCTGCTGGACATCCAGCTATGCCTGCTGCGACCAGACACAGTAGGCATGGTTACCGCACTTTCCTGTGCACTGTCACCAAACGCCAGCTGTCCCTCCGCTATGACCACTGGTGATGGGGTATGTATAGGCACTGTAACTGTGTGCAGGGTTGAAGTGGTTAAAAGGGAGATGTCAAATGATGGCTCAGTGTTGTCCCCTGACAACCCCACCTGTGTCTCAACAGTACTATCATTATCTTCGGTGTCTGTATGGACACCAACATCAGATTGCATGCAGGAGGGACCCTGACCCACCTTGCCACTTGTGTGGGAAAATAATAAATGCACTTTAAAACCTGTACAGCATTGCCTAAGAGTATACACACACACACACACACACACACACACACACACACACACACACACACACACACACACACACACACACAGACACCTCCATAATACCTACCTGTCCGTTTAAAGACAGTCTCACGTATATGTCCATGTGTACCCCATCCTGCATCACACTTGTTAACATACCCACAGTGATACCACTCATTAACATATCAGTCCTCTAAATGCCTACACAAGAGGTCACAATACAAGACCTGTTACTACATTACCTGTCTGACCTGTGTGTAGTGGTATTAGATGGCCTCACTGCTGTCATTTGGAGTTCACCCTGTGTATGTCCGGACATCATGAGCATGGCCACTATATGTGTGGGATACTATGTTCTATCCATAATATCACGCACAGGTGTGTCATGTGTATGTAATGCTCAGTACATGCCAGATATGCTGCTCAATCAGCCTATCATGTGACAGCTGTAATATTTGGAATCACTCCCTGGTGTTGACTAGTACTTCCCCAATGCATCTGTAGTGCTGCATACATGGGATGTAGGTGACCTCTCTGCTGAATGCGATATTAAGGGTGTACCTGGTGTTTGCCTTGCCTCTTGATGCCTGTTCCATGCTACAGACCATATTATACTATCAGCTGTCCTGTGATTACACACATGACAAGTATTCCTGGTTTGTAATTTGGCAGTCCATGTACATGTACTGCATGATCCCAGAGGGAGTATTGCTGTATGAACACCCCAAAGTCACACATGTGCATACATGGCCAGTCACACAAACACACACATGCACACAAGCATCCTACATGCATCAGCCTCCCTCCACTTTACCAAGGTGATCCTACAGACAAACTAACTACTCACCAGGATGCACACACACACATACAGGTGAGGTTGCACAATGATAGTACACACAGTCCTCTTATTACCACTCTGTCAACATGCATAACATATGATACCAAACAGCATGCAGTACAGCTATAGTAAATACATGCTAGCAACAGTATACATGTGTGTGATGCATGTGCTGTGTCACTAGGTGAAGCCCCTTCATCTGGATACCACTGCACCCATGAACACGGTATTGCTGTGCACCTGTTCTACACCCTGCCATGTACTGTGCACCACACCTCAAAGGTGTACAGCCTATTGCTGAATGTGTACTACTGTGTAGGTTATATCAGCTTTAATGCTCACAGCCCCTATGTTTTCCAGCAACACATACCTGGGATGATATGTGGACAGATGTCATTTGTGAATGCCTGATGTCTGATTCACAGCTTTCAACATCAGCTGACCATGTATGACCAATCCAATACTCTTACACTGGCAACCATCAGAGCATACCATGGTTATCGGGAGTGTACACACCCTTATTGATATGACAAACCCATCCTTGATCTGCCATGGGACAACATCACTGCATATATTAGTACATGAGCCCGATATGTGGCATATATCCTGTACTTTCCCATAGAATGTGTTAGGTGTGTGGATGCTGACTGCAATGCATACACACCGTGTGGGCATATGTGTGCACACCCCTATCATGACGGTTTGTCGCACCTCTTGTTGCATGAAATACAGCAGTCACTACTCCTGGCAATGGTATACCAGTGTAGGCCATCTGCATTTTCCAGTGTATGTTCAGTCTGCCCTACACATGTCCCCCTATTCTGCATGATTGCAAGATCTACTCATGTGCACATCCCTTGGTGTTTACACATTGCCATCACTATTGCTGTGGGGGTAGGGTTATGCCTGCCACAGGTCCTGAACCTGACTATGTGCAGATACAGCCATTCTTAGCATCCTTAGGATCCCTGCTGCAGTGCAATGGTGTGTCATTCTGACAACCCTCTCCCCACCTTCAGCCTTTTTGAAGATGCATGACAAGTAAACCCTACACATTTGTGCCACTTCCCCATATTCCCATTCCATACATCACAGACAAGGGCAATGTGGTCCCAACAAGGGGTACACATGTGACATACCCATCCATGTTGCACACACTGACTGCTGTAGATATCTGTGTGTATTGCTATGTGTGCTGTTTCCTCACACATAGCATGCAGCACTGTGGTAGTAGTATAGGGGACATGTATTTACATACATATATGTTTGTGTGTGTGTTTGTACATATGTAGACATGTGTATATAGGTATATATCCATACATGTGTAGATATATGTGATGTATATATGTGCTCATTTATATGTCTACACATGAATATCTGTATATTTCTGGACATACATGTAGATATACCTCCCCAGATACTGTGCCCCTCGGGCTGGTCAAGACCTACAGAAATAACAGACTTCATACTCAAGCTCTGCTACCTCATCCCAGCGCAGAAAAAGACCACTGTCGTCCTCGTGCTGTACTGGTCTATGAAGCAGGAACTGTAGTTAAAAACTTGTAACCCTCCTACCAGGGTAAACCTCCCCAGATACTGTGCCCCTCGGGCTGGTCAAGACCTACAGAAATAATAGACTTCATACTCAAACTCTGGTACCTCATCCCAGCATAGAAAAAGACCACTGTCATCCCTGTGCTATACTGGCTTAGGAAGCAGGAACTGTAGTTAAAAACTTGTAACCCTCCTACCAGGGTAAACCTCCCCAGATACTGTGCCCCTCGGGCTGTTCAAGACCGAGAGAAACAACAGACTTCATACTCAAACTCTGCTACCTCATCCCAGCATAGAAAAAGACCACTGTCGTCCCTGTGCTGTACTGGTCTAGGAAGCAGGAACTGTAGTTAAAAACTTGTAACCAGCCTACCAGGGTAAACCTCCCCAGATACTGTACCCCTTGGGCTGGTCAAGACCTACAGAAATAACAGACTTCATACTCAAACTCTGCTACTTCATCCCAGTGCAGAAAAAGACCACTGTCGTCCCTGTGCTGTACTGGCCTATGAAGCAGGAACTGTAGTTAAAAACTTGTAATCCTCCTACCAGGGTAAACCTCCCCAGATACTGTGCCCCTCGGGCTGGTCAAGACCTACAGAAATAACAGACTTCATACTCAAACTCTGCTACCTCATCCCAGCACAGAAAAAGACCACTGTCTTCCCTGTGCTGTACTGGCCTAGGAAGCAGGAACTATAGTTAAAAAGTATGTGTAACCTGCTCCTTATCTCCTACAACTGCAAATAATTCCTGTTTTTATTAGTTTAAGGGAGTGGTCCCTATCGGGAATACCAGCAGCCATCATCTCCCACTCACTATCTTCTATACCATCCATTAATCTAACCTCTAACTCTCCCCCGGCTTTCTATTGTTTCCTCTCCTCTCCTTACAACTCTCCCAATCTCCCCCTGTGATATCTCTATTGATGTTACAAGGAATAACCACTAGAGGGCAGTATAACATTGCGACCTACCAGTTACATTGTTCCTACAAAACAAGTCCTCAAACCTAAACTGTTTTATTCCTGCCTCTGGTACCACCTTACTCACCCCTTGTCTCTCTGAATCTATTCTTATCTTTCTTCCTTTCTCCCCACTGGTAAGCCCCTGGCCTCCTTGTATACCTTACCTTGAACTTATCTTCTCAATCTCTGATTGTTTTCCTCACAACCTGCCTTCTTACTCCACTACTTGGCTCTTCCCTCCTACCTCCTGACCTCCCACTGTGCTATAGTTACACACTATTCAATATTCTGTTTTACCTTCTCTTTCCATCTAATCTCCCTTACTTGCCCTTCTCCTCCCTCCCTACACATCTCACTCACTACCCTATTACACTATCTGCTTCTATCTTACTTCTTCCCCGTGTCTTCCTTTTCTCCCAGCTCCTACACTCATACGCATATACCTTACTCCTCCCCCTTTTCCTCTCTGTACCTACACGCACACACCTACCTAACCCCTCCCCCCACTCTTTCAACATCCGCTTGTGTCCCCAAACCTATTTATCCACCCTTGCCCTCAGGGCACCATTTTGAAATCCCTAGCCCCACTCCCGGCTGCTGTGCATCCCTGGTGGTAGCATTCGCAGTAAGTTTCTTTTTGATTAACTACTTTTTACATTGGTGCATAGGAACAGATGCCTGTCATTTGAATATGTTTCTGAACTCTAACTGCTCCTAGTTACTTATGCTTCTGAACTTGTACTGTTGTTGGCACATTGTACTGTAGTCACTGTTCTGTTTATTGTATAATTGTGGCTAGGGTTATCTTTTGTAAAGTGCTAAGTAAACATATGTTAGTAATTGTACTGCATTTTCTGAGGGTTGCCCATGGTTTCAAACCGTTTTAGCACTGCAACCTGTATTTTTGCTTACCAGTCACTTTTTATTGACTCCGGCTAGTGATAGTTCAGTTGGTTGCATGTTTTTAGCATAACAGAAGTGTTGAACAAGTAATGTACTTAAAACCCGTCTGTTGGTCACCAGCTACCTATCTAAGTCTCTCTCTAGCATCGGACCAGTTCTTCACGCGCTTTTAATATAAAAGGAGCGCTGAACAGGTTATGATATTGCTGATATCTTACTTGGAATCTAGCACCTAGCTTCCAGGATAGTAGTATGTTAACTGTTAGTTTGTAACAGTATCTACATCAGCATTCAAATAGTCTTGCTATGTTTTACTCCATATGCTACTGGCACCTTCCCTTTTACTAGATACGGACACCAGTGCAAGTAAATGGTTTTTGTTCTTCTATTAAGCATTCAAACACATAATTGTTTTCTTTGTGCCTGTTAATTTAAATTGAGCTAAGAGTCAGCAGGCACATCAAAGGCAAATAATCACCCCAGCTATTGCTCATTTCTTACTGGTGAAACAATTATCTCGAGAACCCTCAGGATATGTTGTAATTTTGTTACCGCTACTGAGTGGTCTGTGCAACTAGTATGCTTCGCAGCATTATTGCTTATTTTCCAGCCTGTGCATTGCTCATTAATCCCTGGTTAGCGTTCTATGTTTTTGGTGCTATATTATCAGAAAACTGTTTAAAGGGAGTGTTACTTTTACTTGTAAAAATACGGACGCCAGTGCAAGCAAAGGTTTTTGTTCTTTATATTACGCAACTGAACGCATAATTGTTTCCTTTGTGCACGTTATTTTAAATTGAGCTAAGGCTCAGCAGGCACCACACAGAAATACTTTGGGTACTACATTATCAGCCAACTGTTTAAACTGAGTGATACTTAATTGTAAAGGCCAGCGTCTATACTTAGTCCACTAACTGGCTCTTTTAAACAGATAAATAGAATGTTAGATATTCCAATGTTATGCTAGCTATTTTGTCATTGTCTCAAATTCTCATAGCCTTTTTGTCTACATATTGCCTAATAGATTTTTGCATAACAGTTGGAAGTCATTGCTTGACCTAGTATTGTGTAGCATTTAATAGTATAGACGTTTCTTGTAAGACTAAATGAAGAATAGCATGTCTCTGCAATTGTGTATCTTTTAACACTTTGTTCCCTCTCTTCACTTCTTCTTAAAGCTTTCAACCCTCCTACCAGGGTAAACCTCCCCAGATACTGTGCCCCTCGGATTGGTCAATGCCTACAGAAATAACAGACTTCATACTCAAACTCTGCTACCTCATCCCAGAGCAGAAAAAGACCACTGTCGTCCCTGTGCTGTACTGACCTAGGAAGCAGGAACTGTAGTTAAAAAGTATGTGTAAATTGCTCCTTATCTCCTACAACTGCAAATAATTCCTGTTTTTATTAGTTTAAGGGAGCAGTCCCTATCGGGAATACCAGCAGACATAGTCTCCCACTCACTATCTTCTATACCATCCATTAATCTAACCTCTAACTCTCCCCCTGGCTTTCTATTGTTTCCTTTCATCTCCCTACAACTCTCCCAATCTCCCCCTGTGATATCTCTATTGATGTTACAAGGAATAACCACTAGAGGGCAGTATAACATTGTGACCTACCAGTTACATTGTTCCTACAAAACAAGTCCTCAAACCTAAACTGTTTTATTCCTGCCTCTGGTACCATCTTACTCGCCCCTTGTCTCTTTGAATCTATTCTTATCTTTCTTCCTTTCTCGTCACTGGTATGCCCCTGGCCTCCTTGTATACCTTACCTTGAACTTACCTTCTCAATCTCTGATTGTTTTCCTCACAACTTGGCTTCTTACTCCACTACTTGGCTCTACCTGCTCCATTCGCCCTGTGGGCTCACTCCGCTCCCCTACCCTACCCCCAATTCCCACCCACCCCCCGCATCAACTACACTTATACCTGGCTAGTCCCTCCCACAATTAACTTAAATCCACTCAACATCCTTCCTGCCCTCTACATTTCCTGTTACCAATCCTGTCCAGTCCCTCCCACAATCAGCTTACATCCAATCAACATCCTTCCCGCCCTCTGCATTTCCTGTTACCTATCATAACCTTACCACCCTCATATACTAAATTACATCACTCCAGTTAATTCCTGTCAATCAACTAAAGCCAATTGCAATGAACATCTACCTCCAGCAAACAGCCCTACTACTCCTCCTAGCATTTACCTACCACATCACTTGTTACAACTATTCATTACAAAATAACTCTTCCTTCCCACATAAATCCACATCCATTATCTCTCCCAACCCTTCTACATACTCCCTAACAATAAGCCCCACCCTATTCAACACCACTGCCACTACTTATACCCTTTTTAAACCCATCAACACCAAACCCAAATCCATTATTACCCACAAACACATAATAATACTGCAAACGATAGTGAAAACTCTACAAAAACAACAACGTGAACTATTAAATGATGGAGATATCCACCCTAACCCAGGTCCTTATGATACAAATCCTCCTACTAATATAAACCCTCCCAAACTAACCCAAATCAATACAAGACCAGCAAATAGTCTACTAATTCTAAATCTAAATATCAGGAGCATCAACAAAAAGATACATGAGCTTCATACTCTAATCTCAGAATACCTCCCAGATATAATCAGTTTAACAGAAACATGGTTAAAACCAATTACCAAGGATACAGAGATCCTACCACCTGGATACAGTATCCTTTGGCAAGACAGACCAAAGAAGAAAGGTGGAGGCATTGCTCTACTTTATAAAAATACACTATCCATAATTAAAATTGAGTTGACTTTACTCCCTCTAGACAAGGCAGCAATACTCTTAACTAGGCTCAAAATAGGTAACAACAAAACTATCAACTTAATTACAGGCTATATCCCCCCAGGCAATAATATCCCCATCATGGAAAATCTACTACAATGGCTATCACAAACCTTGCCACAAGAAACTATTCTATTAGGGGACTTTAATATTGACTGGCTCACATGGTCTTCCCAGGCTCCCACTAATCATATCAACCTACTTACCTTCTCTCAACTAATCAAAGAACCCACTAGAGTCAACAAAAATAGTAAAAGAGAATCACTTTTAGACTGGATTTTACAAAACAAAATACCTTGCTCATATTTAGCAGGTACCTCGCCTGACTCACTAAGTGACCATCAGACTACCTTCTTACTCAAATATAATTCCCACCACCCCCACACCCCTATACTCCAAACAATAAGAAACAAAAAACACTTCAACTTATCAAACTTCTTACAAGATCTACAGCTCTACAACTGGTCGCAACTGTATTATCTACCCCTAGACAAAGCTATCAAACACTTCAACTCTACTTTCCTAGATATACTAAATAGGCATGCCCCTCCAAGAACTACCAGAATTAAATCCAAAAAAGTTCCATGGTTAACAAGGGAAACAAGGCAAAAAATAAAAGAAAGGAATAGAGCCTGGACAGCCTGGAGGTCCAACAAAAACCCAGGTACACAGCAAGCATACCAACAAATAAGAAATCTTACTAAGAAACTAGTAATGCAAGATAAAATAAATTACTTTATAACCCATCAAACCCAACACTTGAATAATCCAAAAAAATTCTTGGCAGGCTTAAACAAATTACTACACCCTGGAAAAACCACTACCCCACCCCCAACAACAGGCTTAACAAAAGAAAACATAGCTGAATCATTTAACTCATTCTTTACTGAGACTGTACTTGCCCTTGCCCAAAACCAAACCTATACAAATACTACTAGTGCCACCCCCAAACTTAACAACAGCCCCACATTTAAGCTACAACCCACCTCAACCTCCTATATAAGAAAACTACTATCGCAACTAAAACCAACAACACTAGGAGCTGATTCACTTCCCAATGAATTCTTAAAACTAGCAGCAAATGAAATAGCTAAACCAGTCTCAATCCTAATAAACCGATCCATCTCAGAAGGTTCAGTACCCTTGATCTGGAAAACTGCCTATATCATACCCCTACACAAAGGGGGAAATTCTTATGACATATCTAACTACAGACCAAAAGCAATATTATCCCCACTTGCTAAAATATTAGAAAAATGTATTCTCCATCAATTAATTACACATCTTATTGATCAAGAGCTCATATCTCATACACAACATGGGTTTCGGCCAGGACATAGCACAACCACCGCCTTGCTAGCATTCATAGATATCATTAATCACAACAGGGATAATGGTAAACTTTCTTCAGCCCTCTTCCTAGACCTATCAAAGGCATTTGATATGGTCAACCATGAAAAATTAATCTCCCATCTTGTAAGCCTAGGCTTAGATAACTCATCAGTCTCCTGGTTTAAAAACTACCTCAACAATAGACAACAGGCAGTACTATGGAATAATAACTTGTCTCCACTCTTACCTGCAATACTCGGAGTACCTCAGGGATCTATACTGGGCCCCTTGCTGTTCTCAATTTTTACAAATAATCTCCACTCAGTTGCAAAAGGTTCAAGCCTTATATAATATGCAGATGATTCAACTATAATATGTAATGCCCCTACTTTACCTGACCTCCACAAAAAGACAAAGGATAAGTTTCACTCAGTGGAAACATGGCTCACTGAGAATGGCTTGTTACTCAACCCCAAAAAAAACAAGCTCCTGCTATTTCATTCCTCAACTACAACTACCCCCACCTGCACCTTTACTATCCACTCAAATAATGGTACCCCCATATCACCTGAAGCCCAGACAAAACTATTAGGTACTACTATTGACAATAAGCTCAAATTTGATGTACACGTTAATCTGGCCTTTAAAAATACTAACAAAAAGCTAGGTAGCCTCTACAAACATAAAGCATTCCTGACCCATAATGCTAGAACTACAATTGCATGTACACAACTTCTCTCAACACTACTGTATGCCTCATCCATCTTGATTAACTTATCCAAAACAGAGATCAATAAAATGAAAACCTGCTACAATCAGATAGCCAAATTTGCCAACAACAGCTCCTATAGAACACATCACTGCCTAAACCTAAAGCAATTGGGTTGGATGAAACTATCTAACTTATTTATAGTCAGCTGGTTACTACTCACAAGATACTCTATCAACAAAATATATCACATTCACTAGCTAACATTGTCCAACAATATTCTTGTCCTAGACAACTCTGCTCAACTGACAAATTACAGTTAGCTGTTACTAGATCCAACAACCATGCTGGAGACTCCCTTTACTCTTCTTATGTGGCCAAAATCTGGAACTCCCTGCCTACATCTTTATCCCTGATTATCTCGTTACCTACTTTTAAAAAAAGCTATCTACAACTACCTCAGCAACAAATGGTTATGTCCCTGTTCAACTCCAGACTAATACCTGATCCACTCCAGTACTATTGTAACCATTGTCCTAAACTAGAGTCCTATCTGTTACTTGCATATAAATGTATACCACATCAAAGGTATGATAACATACATATAACAGTGTTAGTATGAACAATGTAAAACTGTTTATGACTATTGTAAACTGTATCTGTCTGTAGTTTATACCATAAGTGTCTGTAGTTTATACCTATAAGTGTCAATAACTAGATACCCTAGTGGATTTAGATGAAATATGTAACCAAGTTTATCTGTAGGTTCTATAAAAATTGTCTCTTTGGAGCTTTTCTCCCCGGGCCTCCACTGAAAATGGACATATATCCAGCTGGACTATCCCGGTTAACAAATGTAAAATAAATAAATAAAATAAATAATATATATATATATATATATATATATATATGGTTCTAGGACTATTGCACAAAGCTGCAATAGTCGACCCAACATCACCAAACACATTTTAACGAAAGAGCTTTTACCAAAAAAGCACTTTCGTTAAAATGTGTAGAAAAAAAAAGAAAAGAAAAAAGCGTTTATGCCCCCCCTGCACCCCCCCATGTGGAGGGCTGTGCCCCCCTACTTAAATATTCTCACTCTGAGACCACACTACAGTGGGGAAAAGGGAATCTTCCCTTATCCGTACTGTAGTACAGCCTCCACAACAGCATACTTACACGAAAATGCTGCTTCGGTGAACAGCATTTTCTTGTAAGTATGTTCGGCCATGAGTTATTTGGGAAAAAGTGCATTGGGGATTAGTACAGAACCCATTTATATATATATATATATATATATATATATATATATATATATATATATTTTTTTTTTTTAAATATATATATTATATATATGTATATATGTACACATATGCATACCTATATGTGGGGTACATTCAGACATCAGGTCCACAATCTCACAACACCTTCCTGCACAGCTGCACTGTTCTGCCTTGCTACAACACAGACAGGTGCCACATATGAACACAGTCTGACATTAGGGGGGGTATATGTAGGGCCAGATTGCAGGTAACCCTATTACACATCTATGGCATTCTTGCATGCTACAATGCAGATTAACCTGAGTATCCTGCAAGGGGTGGGCTGTGGATCCCATGTGCCCATCATAATGGCATTACTTCCACCACCAGTTGCTGGCCATGTAATGTACATACTTCCCATTACACAACACACACTATGATGACTTACATCTTATCAGTTAGTGCTGCTCTGCAGGGTTGACGGGTATGGCCCACTACCCACAGGGACAGACTCTATTGTCCTTAGCACTTGTTCAGCTGAACATCATTACAACAACATCTGAAGGCACATATAAATCATTCCACATCATCTATCCCATTATTATGGACCAAGTACTATGGTCAATTACATACATATATACTTCACATACCTAATATGGGAATGCAGACTCTTCTGGATGTTTTTTTTTATTCTGTGCCTTATATGCACACTCTCTCTCTCACTCTCACTCTCTCTCACTCTCAGTCTTTCTCCAGTAAATAGAATGAACTGCTTTGCATAAATTGCAGCATGGAATTTGTAGGTGATGCACATGATCAGGTGATGGCCTCTGCACCAGTCAGTGTCCTCCACTTGCTACCTGCATGCAGTATGCTGTGTAGTGCATCCAATTACCACTGTCATGGCAACCAACTACTATAAATCTCTACATCATGTGGGCATGGTCCGTTTACCTTCCCTGTATGATGGACATCCTTCTTGAGTGTGGTTATCAGTGTTGCTGTATGGATTGTATAGCACTGGTGTTACAGGGTTTGTATGTACATACTAGTTTAACTTGGAATGCAGTCTGTCTGCATAGCTCTCAACTGTGGGCCTATACTCTTGATGGCCAAAGGTGTGCCTATTATGTTTTGTCTGTCCACCACACAGGACTTTTGTCAGATATATCACTGGCTGTGTGTGTGTTGAGTGCTATCAGTACATGGCTACATCCATTTATGTTTCTAACTTCATATTTCTGACTAAGAGTATGTTGCAGACTATCCTGTAACACCAGTAACTTGTTTAGTATATGACAACAGTTTTACACATATGGGCTTGTGTTCCAGCCTCTGTCCACCACCTACATACCAGGCTTTGCACATATAACATGCTGTCAGGGGTTGTTATGTAGTTGGCTGTGAGTATGTCATGTTGCCATTCCTGCCATCAGTCCACTGCTGTTGTGTCACCTGCACATACTGTGGGGTTGGGTCCATATATGTGTAGGCTTCACCTACACAATACATGTGTGCCCTTATGCACTCCAGAGGCCAGTGTATATAACAGCGGTATATGGACCTGTATTATTGAGTCCAGTGGGGGGATGCACCATAACTAACCTAGGCTGCTACAACATGTGGGGGTATCAGGGGTAAGCTGCATTAATGTATCTGGATGTACATTATCATACTATCCACCATGGGTAAATGCAGGCCTACTGCCTCCTGCCATACAAACTGTTCTAAGAAAAGGATGTTGGTAAGTCACCTCCAAGGGCTAGGCACATGCAGGTACAAAAGTTCAGGTAACTGTAGGTTATAGTCCAATCCAATGTACTTAATACCAGAAGTTATAAAAACACTGCTTTATTCACCAAGCCAAAATAAAGTAAACGCTGCAGCGTTTTTCGTTCTGATAAATATCAGAACTTCTTCAGACAACCAACAACACTAGTTCAAAGCATTTTAAAACAAAGCACTAGTCACTGTTATAATATTATCATATCATATCTAAATTCTTCTACTTGCATCTATACTTTAAAACTACTGCTTACTTACAAAGCTGTGTTTTGGTTCTAGTTGCTCAATTTCATGTATTTTAAAGATAAAAAGTTTACTGAGATAGTTCATTTTCTTTTTGTTGTTTATGTATGTCATTGAATGCCCTTGAAGGTGTAACTAGAACCAAAACACAGCTTTGTAAGTAAGCAGTACTTAGCAATACTTACTAGTATTAGCATAGTTTAAGGTTTTATTATATATGACTTTTTAGTAGCACTTGTGTGTAGTTTTAAAGTATAGATGCAAGTAGAAGAATTTAGATATGATATGATAATATTATAACAGTGACTTCTTTTCATGTTTTTAATGTAAAATCTTTTAAGTGAGAATTTTGGTCAGTCTTTTAAAAAACTTCTGGTTCAGTATTACATAAAAGAAGTTATTTGAGTGTATCGCTTTAAACACAAGGGATACAGCAATTAATGTAATTACTGACATCTGTCTTAACCTAGTGCTTTGTTTTAAAATGCTTTGAACTAGTGTTGTTGGTTGTCTGAAGAAGTTCTGATATTTATCAGAACGAAAAACGCTGGTGCAGCGTTTTACTTTTATTTTGGCTTGGTGAATAAAGCAGTGTTTTTATAACTTCTGGTATTAAGTTCATTGGATTGGACTATAACCTACAGTTACCTGAACTTTTGTACCTGCATGTGCCTAGCCCTTGGAGCTGACATACAAACTGTTCTGTTTGTCAATGTGATTGTGAGGGTGTCACTTATGCCTTGTTATGTAACAGATGCATCCCATTGTGTCATCTGAAGTCTTTACCCCCTAGGGATTGTGTACAGAGTGCTGGACTATACATCTGCATTACTTACTGTTGCTTGTTTGGTATCCTTTGGCCCAGTCTGTCTTTACTATTGTACTACCTGAAGGCCTCGGCCTGGACAGCAACATATGTAAACCTTTCCAGACTACTGTATCAGCATAACTGTTTCACAGTTGCATTACTCTGTTTATATGGATGTCAGTGTCTAAACAGCTATATGACATGGCATATACAACTGTAATAGTACACAAATAAAGCTTTCCCATGTATGCAAACCTGTGTGTGGTGTTATATCCTTTGACCTCTCTGTGGGTATATAGTGCAGGCAATGATTGACATTTATATGGGTGGCTCATACAGTGTCCAGTTGGTAAGGTGGTAACTGTAGGCATAGTGGCAATTCCATATTGTGTGCACCTTCTACATATGCATCTTCCTACACATATCTGTGTGTGTGTATGTGTATGTAGTTACTTATAGATCTATACATATATATATATATATATATATATATATATATATATATATATATATACATGTATATCTGTATCTGCATATATGTGTCTGTGTATATGTATCCTAGGGATGTTGATTTCTTCCACATTGTACATTCCCTATGGGAGCCAGACTGTACTCTATGATATGTTACCAAAACCAGCCTGACATCATACAAGTGGGATGGAGTACTGTTAACATCTTTTGCCCATGTTGTGTCATGTCCTGGTTATGGGATCTGCAACAGTTGGCAGTGTATTGTAGGGCAGATGTGTTTGTCTGTGGGGGGTACCTATTCATACAAGACATATGTTGTTTGGGGCCTCAACCCCATTAATGGTGCATGTGGACATATATGTTTTTGTTATGTTCCCATTTTTATCTACAGATGCATGTCTATATATACCTATATATATATATATATATATATATATATATATATATATATATATATATATATATATCTGCTTTCATATATATATATATATATATATCTGCTTTCATATATATATATATATATATATATATATATATATGCTTACACACACATATATATATATGTATTGCTGCATATATATAGATATATAGGTGTAGGCATATATATCTATAGATGTATGCATATGTATGTATGTATGTATGTTTATATAAATATATATATATATATATATATATATATATATATATATATATATATATATATATATATTTCTATATATGTATCTATATCTTCATATATAGATATGTATATATCTATTTAGATATTAATATATGTACACACACATACAGCTACATGTTTAAATACATTTCCTGTACTGTTGAATGACTGTGCTGGATGATATGTTTGTGAAAACACCAGGGTTAGGTATATCTGACATGGCTTAGTAGTAAATCACTTTGGCTATGATGTGCAGGGTCCTGGGTTCGAGTCTTGCAGAGGCTGTTTTTTTTTTGTTGCTGGGCAGAACAAGGGCCGTTGGATATAGAGTGATTAAGGCACTTTTAAGCAGTTGTAAGCTAGATTGCGCAGGATTGCACAGAGGTAAGCACTGCTAACTTCCAGTTACAGTTTCTTATACTCAGCCTCTAAATTGCTTAACCTGTATAGGCATTGCTTACCCCCATGCAAACAGGCTTAAACCCACTTACTGCTGCTTAAAAGTGCTTAATCCTGCTTACCCCTGCTCTAACTTCTTTAAAAGAAAAGAAAAAAGGGTTGATAGGAAAGTGGTGATAAAGGGGCACAAAGAGGGAAAGACAGTACGGAAAATAGCTAGGGATGTGCAGGAGGGTATAGGGAAGGTCCATAGCTGCCCATTTCTTCTACAGCAACAGGTGTGCAAATACACTGACTTTGGAGGTAGATTTGGACACTCAAACCCCTTCAAGAGGTGTTAGGACAACATTAATATGTTGTAATGCCAATTAGACCAGATTACATGAGACCATTGGACATGTCTGCAAAATGGACAGCTATGTATGAGGCTTTTAAGCAGTTGTAAGCAAGTTTGTGCAGGTTTGCGCAGAGGTAATCACTACTAACTTCCAGTTACAGTTTCTTATACTCAGCCTCTAAATTGCTTAACCTGTATAGGCATTGCTTACCCCCGTGCAAACAGGCTTAAACCCGCTTACTGCTGCTTAAAAGTGCTTAATCCTGCTTACCCCTGCTCTAATTTCTTTAAAAGAAAAGAAAAAAGGGTTGATAGGAAAGTGGTGATAAAGGGGCACAAAGAGGGAAAGACAGTATGGAAAATAGCTAGGGATGTGCAGGAGGGTATAGGGAAGGTCCATAGCTGCCCATTTCTTCTACAGCAACAGGTGTGCATATGCCCTGACTTTGGAGGTAGATTTGGACACTCAAACCCCTGAGAGAGGTGTGAGGACAACATTAATATGTTATGATGCCAATTAGACCAGATTACATGAGTCTAGTGGACATTTGTGGGAAAATGGACAGCTATGTATGGGGCGATAATTTTTAGGGGAACAGATTGCCCTTTTTTTCAGGTGAGAGTGGGATGTTGGGGAGGGATAGTATGTATATTTGGGGAGGTAGGTTGGTTAGGTTAACAAACAAGACAAACAAGATGCATACAGGGGCGGTATATCACATATGTGTGGGGTAAACACCTTGATGGGGAGGGTTGTTGGGAAATCGGAAGCCCATCAGCCCCTTAGTGGAAACAGTGAGACTGAGATCCCCATCCATGGGCAGTCACCACTGCACCTTCACAGCCCCAAAGGTGGTTGCACTGGGGGCTGAGTCAGAAAGCCAGGCCTACCCTCTAGTTGTGAAATGCGGCCCTTGGGCTGGTGTAGAAGATCTCCAAATGGCTGATCGAGCTCTCTACGCAAAACAACCCAAACCTGGCAACAGGTGACAGTTTTCTGTCTGCATCCACTCCCGGGGGGTGCCCCATTCCCTGAGGTGATTCCACCCGAACGTAGTGCAGGACCAATGGACAAGGAGGTCCCAGGTTGGGCCCCAGACATTCTGGTGCCCGGTGTTATGGCCAGCTGAGCTGGGACAGGTGAGTCTGCTGGGAACCACATTCCCATACGTGCTATGGCATTTATGGTGTATCAACATATGTGGGTCAGTAATAGTCAACACATTCCAGGGTTAGGTATAATAGCATGCTGGATATTCCCATTAACCCAGACACTAGATACAGAACAGCTGCATAGCAAATGGAACACATGCATATATGGGACCACAGTGGTAATAACAACAGCATGCAGGTACATTGATGGCACCATGCCACCAGTGTTGGAGTATTTCATCATAGCACATGCATGGAAACAGATTTAAATAATTATCAATCAATAGGTTATATGTCCCAGCAGAACAGTGAAGTCATTACATACCAGTTGAGGTGGGTATTTAATTTACTGTTGGAGATATGTTGGGGGGGGGGGTGAGAAAGATTTCAATTAACTAATATATTCCTGCAGTTCACATTACTTTCCTAGTCAGTGCTGTTAACTGTACCTTACAAGTATTACTACACTACCCTATTGTCTTAGTTTGGACAGTGATATGGCTGTCATCATTGTTATACATTAACTGGTTTTATCTGCAGTATACACCTCTTACCTGGTATACCTGTGGAGGAAATGTTTGGTAACACTAACTAACTGTTTCTACACATTCTCCCAGATTCCAGGTTGTTGTGCACATACCTGTCCATCTCTTTCTGCACAGACTCTGGCCATGTCTTGACCACATGCAGGTGACATATCTAGACTATTGCCTCTTCAACCTTTAGTGACTTAAAATACTCTTATACAGACTTTCCTACACAGTTGTATTATGTAGCACAGTGTGGGTGACAGTGATCAGTGATACCTTATTATTCATAGCAACTTCAACACTCACAATTCCATACAATACCACAGTAAACAGTACCAGTACAGTGTATCAAGCTTTTTATTACTCGGCACAGTGTTTATATCCAACATACACGTGGGAGCAATGTTTGTTAGCTCTTTCTGAATGTTACCACACAAAGTACCAGATTACATATGCACATAAATCTCACTCTGTTACTGTACACACTCTGGTCACAACTTGGCAACATGAGGGTGTAGATAGGATATGCTTGGCTTAATACTCTCATAATAATTTCAGGAGTTGCTAGAGTGACAGGCTTGTTCTCAAAGATGTGTGACAATCAGTTGTATTCCCTGTTTGCTGCCTAAACATCTGGGATCATCCCACTGACTTCCCAGGGTAACAGGGTAACAGGCAGCAGATATGGGTCCATATACTAGACATTCTGGTCTTATATGTACAGTTGTTGGGTATGATTCTGTATGCAGCCTACTTCCACTCCCAGGATTCAGTTCGTGGCTGTGTCTGCTACAACTAAGACACTGTCCATCAGAGTTGTGTGTGTGCTATATAGATATTGCTGTATATCTCCTATCTGCTTTCTGTCTTATAATTCTCCTGTAGTTTTGCATTCTGACCTTGTATTACAACACTTTTATACAGGATTTCCTAGACAGTTATATTTTGTAGGACAGTGTGGGTGACAGTGATGAGTAATACCTTATTATTCAGAGCAACTGCATCAGTCACAATGCCATACTATACCAAAATAAACAGTACCTGTACAGGGTATCATTCTTGTATTTCTGGGCACAGTGTTTGTATCTGACAGACCTATGGGAGAAATGTTTGTTAGCACTACCTGTATGTTGCCACACACAGTACCAGATTCCACATTACTATTATGCACATACATCTCACTCTGTTACTGTACACACTCTGGCCACAGCTTGACAACACGAGGGTATAAATGGGACATATGTGGCTTCTTACTCTCATAAAGTTTTGGGGAGTTGCTAGTGTGCTGGCTTTGTTCCCATAGATGTGTGTCAGTCAGTTGTATTTCCTGTTTGCTGCATATACGTCTGGGATCATCACACTGATTTCCCAAGGGCACAGGTTGACAGGCAACAGATATGGGCCACTTTACTGGACATTCTGGACATATCTGTACAGTTGTGGTGTATGATTCTGTATGCAGGCTACTACCACTGCCAGGATTTGAACCATGGCAGTGCGTGCTAAAAATACAACAGTTCACGTCTCAGTTGCATGTGCTATCTGAATTTTTTTGTCAGCCTTTTCACAGTTTTCTGTCTATGTATCGCTCAGTTGTACTAAATGACCTCTGGGGATTACACCAGTCATATACAGGCATTCCTACACATTCCATTTATGGTGCACAGTGTGGGTAACAGTGCTTAATACAACAGTACTATTACGTGATTGCAAAGCTACATTACCATATGGTACCAGAGTATACACATGCAGTCCAGCAGTTAGACCTTCATTGTCAGGCTATTATGCTTTTATTTACAAACAAACTATATGAGACTCTTCCAGCCATATTCTCTGGTGTATGCAGTACTTACCTTAAACAATACAGGTTTTATACCTGCAATTAATTTACTAATACTTTTAGATTTATTTCCTATGACAGTACATGCAAGAGTATTACTAACCTGCTTCATGTCACAACCTCTCCAGGTGACAGCCATAGGCTTCCTGATCCACGGTCCACTCACTTGCAGCTGCGAAGGACATAAGAGGAATATTTTGCCATACCTATCCATGATATACATGAGCTGGCAATTATTACACACATAGTGGAGTGATACTTACACACAGCTGGGACAGCCTCTGCCCTTCTAGCCTCTTGGATCCACTGTCCCAAGAGGTCTCCCTTACACCGCTTCAGGTTGGCATAATGATACATGACCTGCTCACCAGTTCGGGGTATGCCAGTGGCACTGGTGAGATCATGGGCGAGATGGTCCCAGGCTTCCGCCTTATGTTGGGAACCCTGGTACTGGCCCTGCAGAAGTCTCTGCTCATGGTCTTTGACAAGGAGTCTTGCCATGACTCTGGATTCCTGATGCTCCAGCGCTGCACCCGGAAGAGCACACCCTCTCCCCTTTCTGCCATGGTGCCTGCAAGGGGAAGCTACAACCAGTTATGAGATGTATTCCTGGCTGTTGGGCTTAAGTAAGGCCGATTTCCTGCACTTTGCTATGATTGGCCAGTTTTGAAAAGGCTAAGCTATGGGCAAACCTGCTTACTTAAAGTTGGCATTGTTTAAAGGAGTATACCACAAGGCACATTGAGTTAGCTGGCCTACACATTTATTACACCTCCTAAGCTGGCCTGTGCAATGCTTAGCTTTGCTTACAATAGACTTTGCATTATATTTTCTTTTTGGCATTGACTTATTATTCATTAAATCTTATATATATGTCTGGTATCCATGATTCATGTGTACATACACTGTATGGGGTCCTTGTGTTTTATTGGGGACTTCAACACTCTATTACAATTACACCTCACATCTGGGCTTACCGCTGTACTCCAATTCACATATTTATATTATGTAGTGGGTTATAGAACATATGACTGTATACTGATTCCTTTCACAGGTTCAGTTTGATTTTACTATAGTGAGGATTTGTTTGGTGATACCTCATTCTTCTGTGCTGCTGTGATGGTTTGGTGGTTAACTACTGTGACTATAGTGTATATGGTCCTGAGTTCAAGACCTGCAAGGCTGTTTATTTTGCTGCTGGGCAGAACAAGGGCCATTGGATACAGAGTGATTAAGGCACTTTTGAGCAGTTGTAAGTGGGTTTGCGTGGGTTTGCCTGAGGGTACGCAGTGCTAACCTCTGGTTAATGATGCTTTCAGAGAGTTAGCTTAAATATTGCTCAACCTGTGTGCACATTGCTTACCCCCATGAAAATGGGCTTAAACTCACTTACTAGTGCTTAAATATGCTTTCTACTGCTTATTAGTGCTTAAACCTACTTACTAGTGCTTACTCCCACTTACAGCTGCACTGATTTAGACTGTAATATCTAATGGTTCTTGGGAAGGAGGGGGATTTGGAAGCTGTATGGGGTTATCATTCATTAAACATTTTACCTTCTATTTGTATCCATGATTCCTGTTTACATATACTGTATGGGGCACATGTGATTATCTGTGGACTTTGCAAAATTATGGCACTGACACCTCACATCTGCATTTAATGCAGAACTCCAGTTCACAAATATATGGTATTTAGTAGGTTATGCAACTAAAATATTGGTCATAACGTGATATGACATGGAAAATGGAATGTGCTGCAGTGGGACTTGAGCTGGAAATGCCTGCTCTTAGGGCGGATGCTCTGCCCACTACACTATTGCTATACTGCTTCATTTGCATATATCTTTCTTGTTATCCTCTTCAGCCATTTAAGCTGCATTAACCCTAGCTAAGTGATGGGAAAACCTGTGCACCTATGGTTAGCTTTAATCGGATTCATAATAAAAAAAAGGTTTGTTTATTTGGTTTATATTTACTATTGCTGTTGTACACATGGGGGGATGTTGCTGGGGGTATGTGGACACCTATGACTGGTCTCATTCATTCTTTTGGCCTTTTTTCTGTTCTTCATTGTGGGGGCATGTATATTCTGTAAGCTCTGCTCTCAGTCATGCCTCCTGCACTCTTACATGCTCCATGTAAGATTAGGAGCTCTGGCAGTGCGCCTTTATTTATATGCATGGTGTGCTGCTATCCTGCTTCTAAATGGCTGCTTCCGTGCAGGACTAAGCTAGTCCTGCATGGAAGATTGGTAAATCCAGGGGAGTGTGTAGCCCAGTGGATCACCAACCAGACACATACTGTCAAAGTGTTCGAATTCACCTGTAGCAAAAGGACATGAGCTGTGCAGTACCACAGAGTTCTGTACTAGTCCCTTTCCTGTTTGGTATTTAATCCACAGAAGCCAAGGCAAGCTTAGACAGCTTTTGTCCAAAAACATTGCAGATGAGTGCATGCTGTTGACAATTCTTGAATCCAGTAATGGTGTTGATATACTGCAGAAAGTATTAATGTACACAAATGATTGGTACCAGAGCCATGGAGACATACTAAATGGCCCAAAAGCACAATTATTTTCTTTTATAAAGTAAATACCTAAGCTAATTACAATGTAGACAGTCCACCCTTATAAGTCAACCCAGTGATATGTTGTCTGGCTACTCAGGTAGATAGTAATCTGAGGTTCAACGAAAATGTGTCCACACTGGTAACAAATCTCTTATATGTGGCACAAGTCATAGGTATGGGCATGTCATCCAGATTAAATGACATTATAATTCTATTGTACTCGGCCCTCATCACAACAATAATTGAGAAAAATGTACCCTTTTGCATGTAACTCACCACACACTGCAACAGGTGGAGCAACACCAGAGTTTCTGCACACAAAAGATACAGGGTGTAGCAGACAAGTCCTTCAGAGAAAGATTGAAAGCCATATCAGTGCATCCTGTCCCCTATGGACTAATAAGGGCCAATTTGTGTCTGACATACAGAGCAGTCACCAATATGGCCCTGATGGAAATGTTACACACTGGTAAGGCAAACTACACAAAGGTCACTCATTCCAGGACATTAACCAAGCCTCTGACATAATAAATCATGTTGGAATGATAGAACATCTTTCAAATGCTACCCCTTCTCAGGAAAATGCTTCAGAGTCACATAAAACAAAGACTTTTCCTGACCATATTGAAGTACATCCTACATCAAAGCAGTGGCGGCTGGTGACTTCAAATCAAAGGGGGGCTGCAGGAGACAGCTGAATGGGTGGTGTCAAGGGGAAGGGATGTGGCCAACTAGAAAGGGGAGGAGCTATGCTCAAAACCACAAAAACTAACTTTAATTAAATATGCTGCCCTGGGTGGCAAACCATCATTATGAGAGTCCAATCAAGACAAAAATAAGTGTAGAAAAATAAAAATATTTCAATGCATTGGCTGCATGACAGCTTACTTAATATCTAGATGGAAACAAAAAGTTGTGAGGCATGAAAAAATAAATTACTTTTTAAATACATTACTGGAATGCCAGTCAAAATCAAGTATAAGAAAAACCAGAAGCACTCAACTCAAACCACTTCTCCTTGCACTGCACTGAAGTTCTAATTATAATTTATATTCAGCTTTATTAAAGTACCAAGTAACATGCTGAAAGTAGAAATCTCTGTAATGCCCCCACTTGTAAAAATGTTTCTTATCCAAAAAAGACCTGCTGCCTGACAACTATCTACTTGTTTCATGGGGAAAACATGATCAAAGTAAAAAATGATAAAGCAAACAAGAAACAAGCTCAAGATACATTGCTTAAAGGATTACTGTACAGGTTATGGACCACACATGACTGGCATTCTGTTTAGTTTACGGGTAAAGTCTGTAGAGATGACTGGAAGTCTCCAACAAGTGTAACGAGCTTTTTAAAATAATGGAATCCTGTCCTTTAATACCCAAGGCTTATACATTATCTAGTCAAGTATTCTCTGCATGGCAACAACGGAAAGGCTTTCAATGTTGGTAATTCTTTAACAGTATGCTTATTAAAGCTTACTTGCATCTTACGATCTCAGACAAGCTTACCTTATGGTCTTTAAAGCATTGCTACTTAAACACAGAGCAACAGGCACTTTCTGAGTAATAAGCATAAATCTGAGTAATAAGCCTAAATCAACAGTACAAAAATATGACAGAAACCAGACCATTCTGCAAAATCAAGGACAGATGAAAAGCCACTGTAGTACTTGTGTCTACCTTGGATGGGGGGACACACTGCACATTTACACTGCATAACTACTCCTTGCCTTGCTTGGACACATCCAGAGTCACTACATGGGGGAGTGGGGTGCAACAAGTATGTCAGAATTTGAAATGTCTCTGGCTGACTGTGATGGCCCTGACACATTTGTCATACCTCTCAACCTCAGAGCAAGAAATCTGGACAAAGCCATACACAGAAGTGGGACAAAGGCCCCAAAATAAGGACAATTTTTAAATATTGCTCTAATAAACTTAGAAAGATAATAGAATAGGTCTTGCATTAGTATGAATTTTCTGAAGGGTATAAAATCTGAAACTCAAATGTCTGTCATTATTTTCTAACTTCAGTCTTTAGTGATTTGTCACTAATTTGCCAAAAACACAATTTTATGAAAAATGGACCAAAAATGTGATGCAAAAATATAAAATAGCCACACAATACAGCTGGGAACCTGTCAAAGAAGGGACACTTTAATATTAGTACTGCTAACTTGAGCAGCTGACAAAATAAAAGAATCTACATGCATTTCAAGTAATCTATAACTTTGATTATTACAGTTATTTCTTAATTGTAAACCCTCCATGTTTTCTTCCAAAATTGCTATTTTGCAGAGGAATTATTAGGGGGAAGAGCAACATTTTGAGCTAAAAATCGGGGACAGTTGAGAGGTTGGCTATGCCTAATTCTATAAAGCAATTTATTTGCATGTACCTCTCAACCTGTTAATGCAGTAAAATGAACAAGGCAAAATATATTGGGGGAACATATAAACAGTACTAAAAATTGCTCTTGTATAAATTGAGACAGTTGATAGAATAACAGTTCTTACTTTAGCATGCATTTTTCTGAAGGTTGTGAAGTCTGAAACTCAGTGTATCATTATTTAGTGACCTAATTCCTAAATGATTTGCCAGAAAACTACAAATGTTATGAAGAACAAACCAAAAATATGAAGCAAAAATATATTCATTCTTTGAAAATCTGGACAGTTGGGAGGTATAGTTCAGCTGGGCCTGTCTGAGTTTGCTGTCCTTCCCCCCTGACAAAATCATGGTTGAATGGAGCCTCTGCAGCCATTCCGATGAACCATTACTTGGCTATTTCACTCCATTTACCATAAACACTAATGTGCATACTGCTTTACTTCTATGATGAGTTGGACTTCATTTGAAAGTTTTATTTTGTATTTTACAGCACAAACACTAAGTCATTTGCTAAACAAAGCAATGCAGTCTCACAATGAAAACTTAGCATTAAAACTTCTCTGCCCTTGAAACTCACATTGAAACAGCATTGAAACCCACATTCAAAGAAAATACATTTTGCCAGTGGCAGATGAAGATTAATTTTGGGCTGTTTTCAAATCATAGGCCCCTTGTATATGAAACATACATGTGCTCTTTGATACACCTTCCTCATTGTACTAAATTATATTCCTTGTACAATACAGTACAGTTGTTAGAGGGTGTTTTAAATTTGTTTTGAACATTTTTCCAGTAAGCAATGAACCAAAACGCATGCACCCATAATGGAAAAACTGCCCAGTTCAGAACATTTATCATAAAAGTCTACTCAGACTTCCACAGTCCACCATTATTAGTAAATATGCACAATTCTGCAGTCCACCATTATCAGTAAATATACACAATTCTACAGTCCATTATCAGTAAATATGCACAATCTCTGAAGAAGTAAAAGTCATCTAAATAATTGCACATTAAAGAAATCTGTAACTAATGAAGAGGTTGCTGCTAGCAAACACCTTTATATTTCATGGTTTCATCGAAAAATAAAGTGTCTGTTGCCCTCAGGAATAAATTGCCTATATTACATTAAAAAAATGATAAGCTAGTAATATTGCAAGAGGAAATGGATGGCAAACTGATAACAGACTCATAGTTAGCATCTTCACCAAGGAGAACATTCTCAGTACGGCAGCATCCACCCCTTGTGGGAGTAGAACCCACAGCCTTCTGCATCAAAAGCAAGTACACAACCTGTTATGCTATTAACAAGGTAAACCAACTTCACTTAAGCAACACTAAACTTCTGTTCCTCTGCAGCTCTCAGCTCCTTGTAAAATCTAGTCAATACTCAACTGCATCTCAACTTCGCAGCACAAGAAAACTGGAAAAAGCCAAAATGTATTGGGGGGGGTCAAAAGCCCAAAAACAAGGGACACATTAAACATTGCTTGTATAATCTTGGAAAGTTGCTAGAATAAAATGCTGTGTTACCACCATACATTTTACTGCCAATGTCCCTGTGCAAAACAGTCAGAGCAACATACCACTACGCCAAATCAGCTGCTTTGTAAAAGAGAGGAAGACTGAAACTTAAAAGGCTATCATTTAGTGAATTCAGTTCTCACCATAGCTGTCAACCTCTTAGTACAAAACACCTGGACAAACCCAGTAATGAGGGAATACAGCCCTCAGACATATTCAGTGAATTCAGTTCTTGCCATAGCTGTCAACCTTAGCACAAAAAACCTGGACGAAGCCAATAATGGGGGAATACAGTCCCAAAAATAGGGACAAATTTCAAATATTCATCTTATAAACTTAGAAAATTGCTAGAATAAAAGGTTGTGTTACTATGTATTTTCTGAAGAACATGAAGTCTGAAATTCAAATGCCTGTCAATTTTACTGCTGACAGAACAAAAACAATTTTCAGCAGAGACCCAGGGAGAAATACTGCAGACACGTCTTTGTAAAATGACAGGGCACCAGAGCAAATCCACACAAACACAGGGAGAAGATGCAGACTCCACACAAAAGGCACCCCAGCCAAGAATCAAACCAGAAAACCTATAGCTGTGAGGCAACAATACTACCACTGCACCATCAAATATGCAAGGAATTAAACATTCAGAAACCTGAAGTCTGAAATTCAAATGTCTGTCAATTTCATTTAACATTTGTTAATCAGGACAGTCTGACTTGGAACAAAAAAAAATTTCAGCAGAGGCCCAGGAAGAAATAATGCAGACATGTCTTTGTAACATGGGAGGACACAAAAGCAAACACACACAAACACAGGGAGAAGATACAGACCCCACAAAGAAGGCACCCCAGCTAAGAATCAAACCTGAGAATCTACAGCTGTAAGGCAACAATGCTACCACTGCACCATCAAACATCAAGCATTAATAAGTATGAATCCAAAACATTTAATACGTATAGACAAGCATACTTTCACCTTAGCTAGTCTCTTGCAGACAAGTATCAGTTGGATCAGAGGAGAGCTTTCTTCCAGTGGTGCTTCAGGGTAATAAATGTGGGAAGCTGCTTGCATAAAAGACCAAACTTACATGCATCAAGGGGAAGGTGACATCTTAGGCAGGGGAAACAACCTTCTTAATAAGCCAAAGGACATTTGTGATGAGATTGTCAAATTTTATACAGCACTTAATGATGAAAAGCAGGAATACAGAACTTCACAGGATAAGCATGTGAATACCTTTCTGCACTGGGTAGCTCTTCCCAAAGTCTCAGATGAACATATAATGAGCATATAACTATGCTAAGGAGAACCACTAGATATATGGAAGTTCATAATGTGATTTCCAAAATGCCATCTGATATATTACTAATGCATTATGCCCCGAATGCTGAGATTTATAAAGTTTTACATACCTCCAAGAAGAAAACTCTCTGTACTATACTCTACTCTGTTCTTCTATCTTCTTCTTCTTCTAACATAGTATTATTCTACTTCTTTCTTCACTTTTCTTCTTCAGCACAGCTGCCAAAAATTAATATAGTTAGGCCGCCCAAAAAATATATAAAAATAGGTAAATCCTTAGAGTTTGACCCTCCCTGTGTGATTGACTCACTCAGTCACGATCAGGAATCATTTCATTCCACAACTGAAACTGTTTGAATTGATTCTCACTCTTTTCCCAGCACATAAAGCCCGGGAAGAGAGTGACAACCAATCAGCAGCATTTAGCCCCAGCACGTCATGTACGTGCCTGCAGACATCGCAGTCCGAGCCCCTTCCAATTCTATGCGGTTTGGAACCACATAGACTGCTGGGCATCACACTGATGCCTTAATTAGTTCACCGGGCTGCAACAAAAACAACAAAAAAAAAGTCTTTATTTAAAACCGCCTTAACCCCAGGCAGTTAAAGTGTGCATGTGCGTACTTGCCGAGGCAGGAAGTAACTTGCCGAGTCATGGACTCGGAGACAAAGTAAACAAAAAAAAGAATACTGCGACTGTCTACTATACAAAACAAAAAGGTACTTTTTCTTTTTTTTTTGCTGAGGGGGCTGCAGTCCGGCAGTCCGATGCCATGAGCCGCCCTTGCATCAAAGGATAGTTAATGGTAATTGTACTCCTGGTATTGCACCCATATCCATCAAGGATAGAGCCAGTTTGTCTTAGATAGCATAGCACTTGCTTTTACCTGTGTGAACATTATTCACCTAGTTATTGAAAATTATGAAACTCATGTTAAATATGGCTAAGCATTTATGGGATTTTGGAACATTAGCCTAGTACTCTCTTATGAACTTTATGAACCTATGAAGTACAATGTTATCCTAGGTACAGCTGTAGTGTGACAGTACAACATTACACACATAACCGTACATCACATCAGTATTACCACTTGAAAGTTTGCATGAACACATATGCATGCATATCAGGATTTCATGGCAGTATAACATTTTCTGGAGCAATATCAGGGGGGCAGTGATCATGTTGCACATGTCTTGAGGTCTGACATGTGCTTATAGAGTGTGCTACATGTATTGTTTGGTATTTCAATGATATCACAGTGATAGCGTTCTCGCTTATTGATTCTAGACTTTGCACTGCTGTTATTTTTGTGCACATGGGCATAGCTGATGCATTGGCATCAGTCTCACATACTGCTGTACCATTCATTATAATGCATCACTTCTTAATTCACACATCAATTACAGATGCTTCAGACAATATCCATTGCTATTACACGTGGCAGATGCATGCAATACACAGCTGTGTGTAGGGAATCCACTCATAGGTTCATAGGTTCATACTAGGCTATCTGCCCTAGGCCATTTATAAGCCTAGCCAGAGTGTGTTTGGCTTTCACCACCCTTTTTAAATTAATTTTGCTATGCCCTTTTTTGAGGTTAGTATACTGTGCCTCTGTCTAACAGTGACACAGAAGTGATACCCGGGGTAAACCTACGATACCCCATCCACTCATCAAGATTCCTCTTGAAGAGAGTCAATGAGGGACTCTGCCTAACCTGGACTGAGATTTTATTCCAGAGTGAAGGGAGCCTCTGGGTTATGAATCTGTCCCTCCAGCATGGCCTATTCATTTCAGTGCTGAGGTTCAAGTCTCTCGAGCTCGTAGCTCGATGGGATTTGGATTTTCTGAGGTGCAGCATGTCCATTAATTCTGGGTTGGACATGGCTTTATATGTCAGGCACAGATCGCCTCTGTGCAGGCGGTATGCCACTAAGTAGAGCTGGAGTTTCTTTAACCGGGCAGCATATGGCATCTGTTTGAGCCCTTTGATCCTCTTGGTGAGGTACTTTTGGGGTCTTTCCAGTTGCTGCAGGTATCTGGTAAGGTACATCCCAAAAGGGGCATTGTACTCAATTATGGGCCTGATGAGGGATGAGTAAAGAGGCACGATGACCTCCCCTGACCTAGATGTGAATCCCTTCATGATTAGGTGGGCTATATAAAATGTTTTTCTAACCACTTTGGCCACGTGGTTGTCAAATGAGAGATTGCTATCAACTTGGGTCCCCAGGTCCCTAATTACTTCTTCCATACTTAACGGATTACCACTTATGTGGTAATTTGTGGGAACTTTGTTTTTGCCAAAGGGGATGACTATAGACTTTTTGGCATTTAGCTTGAGGCCATGGCTTTGGCACCAGTTGTCTGTTTCTATGAGGCCCTTTTGGAGGATGCTTGTGTCGGCTGGAGAGTCGATTATGGTGCCCAGTTTGCAGTCATCTGCGAACTTGGTCAGCCACAGTCCTTCCGTGTTGGCCTGTACCTCTGAGAAATATATACCAAACAAGAGAGGTCCCAGGACTGAGCCTTGTGGGACGCCACTTGTAACTGGTTTGGAGTCTGACATGGCTCCAGCAATTCTAACCATGTGGGTTCTGTCCTTTAGTCAGTTTGCAACCCATCTAGTGACATAGGGGTTTATATTTAAGCTGGTGAGCTTATCTATAATGCCCGAGTGTGGTATTGTATGGAAGGCTTTTGCGAGGTCCAGGTAGGCTGTATGGACCACCTTCTCCTCATCAATGGCCTTGGTGACTGTTCAAAGAAATCGACCAGGTTTAAGAGGCAGGATTTGCCCTTAACAAAGCCGGACTGGGTAGGATCCAGTCTCTGTAGGTCCCCAATATCTTTATTTATAAGGTCCATGATGATCCTTTCCATAGCTTTGCAGATCAAGCTAGTCAGGCTTATGGGCGATAGTTTCCAGGATCCATTGAGGCACCACCTTTGTGGAGAGGGACCACCATTGCTGTATGCCACTCTTTGGGTACATATCCTGTAGTAAGGCTGAGATTGAACAGTAGTTTTATGTTTGGGTTTAGCTCTTCTTGGAGTTCATGTAGGACGCAGCACGGGACACCGTCTGGTCCCATTGATGCTGTGTCTTTTGCTTTGGAGAGGGCAGCTCTTCCCTGAGCATCTGAGATGTCAGGGGGCAGCACTCTGCTGGGATAGATATTTGCCGTTTTGGTGGGAAGGGGGGGGGAGAAGTTTGCGCTGAACCTGTCAGCTAGGATGTTGGCAATGTCTGTGGGTTCGGTGTATTTTTTGTCATTTTGGACTAATTCTGAGCATATCTGGGAATTCCCACCCAGGTTCCTAACAGAACTAAAGAAAGCCTTGTGATTATCCTTAGTGTCCTGTGCAATTTTCTCTCGAAGCTGGCCTTAGACGATTTTATGAGTGCCCGTAGTTTTTTGCTAATACTGATCAGAGATGCCTTCCCTTTTTGGGATTTTGCTCTATCATGTAGTAGCTTCCTCCTTCTATTGTATAGTTTGTTTATGGCTGGGGTCCACCAGATAGGACGTCTGCCTTTGGAGGATTGGGTCTTGGTTTTATTTGGGATTGCATGATCCATGCATTCCTGAAGATGTTCATAGAATGCGTTTATAAAGAATTCTGCGGTCTGGGCCATATTTTCCACAGGCCCGGGGGCTTTGAAAGATTCCACCTCGGTTTTGAAGAGTGTGAAATTTGCTTTAGAGAAGTTTTTCAATGTGGTTTTCTGGGCAGCGGGTGGGGTCGGGATGTGAATATCCAGTGAGATTATTTTATGGTCTGATCTAATCAGTGAGGGGTACACTTCTGGTCTGGAGCGTAGAGTCCCCATGCTGGTGATGATTAAGTCCAGTATGTTTTCCCCTCTTGTGGGAGTGGTAACAAGTTGTTCCATAGCATTTGAGCTTATGAATTCTAGGAACCTTTGGGCTAGGGTGTTGGAGCTAGAGTAATGCGCCCAGTCTATGTTTGAGTAGTTGAAGTCGCCCAATATAATGGTGTTTGGAGAGACCTTCATATTTTCCAGTGTTCTCAGGAAGGCTGAGTGGAGTTCCTGGGTTTGGGAGGGTGGTCTGTAGCAGGCTATAAACTGGAAGGCAGTTTTACCCACTGTTAGTTGCACATGGATAGTCTCTGATGCTTCGTGCTGTGCCACCAACCTGGAGGTGTGGGTATCTTTGATGAATATTGATACTCCCCCTCATTTTGTGGTTCAGTCCAAGTTTTGGGGCTGAAAAGCATGGTATGAGGTATAACCTGGTGGTGCTGGGGTGCTCTCGGGAGCCTTGAACCAGGTTTCTGTTACTGCACAGATATCGATGTTCTCCATGCTAAGGAGAGTTTCAAGTGCATGCATCTTGAGGTTTAGACTTCTGGCGTTGAGTAGCATTACTCTTAGTTTCTTATCCCTTGTGATATCTATGGAGGTGGGTTTGTCTTTTGAGCCTTGCCTAAAAAAGGCACTATGGGGTAGCAAGTGCCTTTGCCAATATCCGAAAACCCAGGGGTGATAGCTGCAAGCCGTCCCTAGCGAAGCATCGTGGCTTGTCGAGCATGTCATCCCAGGCTGACAGGCATTGGATCCCCTTTGAATGACACCAATACTTAAGCCAATTGTTGAAATTGATCATCTTGTCTTCATATTGTGGCATCATTCTCGGTGAGGGTAAGATGCTACTCAAGGTCAGGGTCATACCGGCCTGGGCTACATGCTCAGAGAGCTTCTTTATGTCTCTTTTCATGTAGTCCAGGGAGGTACATCTCAGGTCATTCACACCAGCATGGACAATGACTGAGTCATATTTGTACTTGCCTTGGAGTGACCTGAGTGCTTGTGTTATGTGGCGGATCCTAGCGCCCAACAGGCAGCTCACCGTGACCTTCTCCTTGTTTAGCCTGGTGAGCGGGACATCAGTGTGCCTGACAATAGAGTCACCTTTTACAAGTGTATCAGGTGTGTTGTTTAGCCTTAAGAGCTGTGACTGTTCGGCACACTGGCTTTGTGAGCTATGTGTTGCACGTGTTTTGTTTTGGGGTAGCGGTTGCTTGGGTGTCTGCTTTGGAGGTCTCTGCTGCTTAGGCAGATTTTTATTTAGAGCCTCCGAGTATGTTTTTGTGTGTTTATGTGTTTGGTTTGCTGTCATGTTAGGTCTATGTGAGACTGTAATTGTAGTGAGTGTGGTTTCCTTTTTCTCCTGACTGGTTATGCCAGTACTGAGTTGAGAGAGCTTAGCCTCCAGTTTGGCTATATGGCTGCATCTCTCACATGTGTTGGAATTTGTTGGGAGGAGAAGAGGGTTGTCTGTGTACATGAGGCAGTTGTAACATTGCCTCAAGATTCCCAGTTTCACCAAGTGGACCTGAGAGGAGATTGACAACTGACCTTTGGACATGCTAGAATAGTATTGGGAATTCCTTTATAATTGATAAAAAAGGGCCAATGGCGAACAAGGTACTCAAGGGGAGTTTGTGAGGGTGTAGTGCTTTTAATTTTTTAGTGCTGACCTGTATATTTGCTTTAGTGAGCAAGTGCCAGGTAACTTAAATGCAATGTGCTACAGGTAACTTAAATGCAAAAATGACAAACAGTAACTTTCGTTCAAGTGAAACAAGGAAATAAGCACAGTAAGCAATGCAGATATCACTAGGGATCCACTGAAGCGCTGAAAAGCTGCGTTTTAGGTGGAATTAGCATTTCAGGGAAATAACAAGCAAACAAACAACAAGCATACAAACAAAGCTAGATTCAGCAGGCCTGGATCTAGTCTATGCTACAGCAAACAAGGTGTACCAATTTCAGTAAGAAACAGTTCAAATATGCAGGCACTATAAGCCTTTAACCAGAAATTCCCATCTCAGAAGGGCAGAGTCCAGCCTCTCCTCTCACAAGAGTGCAGACCACGAACCTTCTTAATGTAAAATAACTGGCCTGAAGCCCAAGTGCTTAAACCAAAACTAATACACTTTTAGAATAACAGACACTAAGCCCTCAATCAGCAGTTCCCAACTTAGAAGGATGTAAGCTACCTGTCCTGCCACCACAGTGCAGGCCACAAACCTTCCTAATGTAAAACAACTGGTCTGAAGCCCAAGTGCTTAATCCAAAAGACTTAGAATGATAGCTACACTTTAATCAAGTTACTACCAAGCAGTAATAAATACAATTGAATACTTTAAAGAATGCCTGGATTAGTGCTCAAGTTATACAAACAAAGCTAGATTCAGCAGGCCTGGATCTAGTCTATGCTACAGCAAACAAGGTGTACCAATTTCAGTAAGAAGCAGTTCAAATATGCAGGCACTATAAGCCTTTAACTAGAAATTCACAGCTCAGAAGGGCAGAGTCCAGCCTCTCCTCCCACAAGAGTGCAGACCACGAACCCTCTTAATGTAAAATAACTGGCCTGAAGCCCAAGTGCTTAAACCAGAATTAATACACTTTTAGAATAACAGACACTGAGCCCTCAATCAGCAGTTCCCAACTTAGAAGGATGTAAGCTACCTGTTCTGCCACCACAGTGCAGGCCACAAACCTTCCTAATGTAAAACAACTGGTCTGAAGCCCAAGTGCTTAATCCAAAAGACTTAGAATGATAGCTAAACTTTAATCAAGTTACTACCAAGCAGTAATAAATACAATTGAATACTTTAAAGAATGCCTGGATTAGTGCTCAAGTTATACAAACAAAGCTAGATTCAGCAGGCCTGGATCTAGTCTATGCTACAGCAAACAAGGTGTACCAGTTTCAGTAAGAAGCATTTCACATATGCAGGCACTATAAGCCTTTAACCAGAAATTCCCAGCTCAGAAGGGCAGAGTCCAGCCTCTCCTCCCACAAGAGTGCAGACCACGAACCCTCTTAATGTAAAATAACTGGCCTCAAGCCCAAGTGCTTTAACCAGAATTAATACACTTTTAGAATAACAGACACTGAGCTCTCGATCAGCAGTTCCCAACTTAGAAGGATGTAAGCTACCTGTCCTGCCACTACAGTGCAGACCACAAACCTTCTTAATGTAAAACAACTGGTCTGAAGCCCAAGTGCTTAAACTAAAAGGCTTAGAATGAGTTACACCAAGCAGAAATAAATACAACTGAGTACTTTAAAGATGATGCAAAAGCAAAATAAAGTAGGAAGAAACACAAATACAGTAAAAGCAGATACATTTTTTTTTTGAGTGAGCAAATGAGATGGGCCCAGGAGGAGTATCCAAGTGCAAATTTACAAGAGGGGCGGGCAGTTTCAAAGCCACCAAGATTAACACTAAAACAAAAACAGGGAGGGTGGGTGGGGACCTACTGAAAAAACAGTCAACTTCCAGCTAGATATTGCTCAATGCAACACAAACAAATTACTTTAAATCATGTATTATTTGATAAAAGTGCAGATAAAAATCTACTTAACTCCACTCATGTAGGTCTCAGTTGGCCAAAGCTCACAGTTTAAACAGAAAACAGTTCACTGTACCACTTGTATAAGACAGAAACTGAATAACAATGAGGTAAACTACCCCCACTCATCACTGGCTATGCAGGTTTTTTAACAAGCCTTAACTGAAAATACAACTTGTATAAGACCTACTGATAAAACAGTCAACTTCCAGCTAGATATTGCTCAATGCAACACAAACAAATTACTTTAAATCGTGTATTATTTGATAAAAGTGCAGATAAAAATCTACTTAACTCCACTCATGTAGGTCTCAGTTGGCCAAAGCTCACAGATTAAACACAAAACAATTCACTGTACCACTTGTATAAGACAGAAACCGAATAACAATGAGGTAAACTACCCCCACTTATCACTGGCTATGCAGGTTTTTTAACAAGCCTTAACTGAAAATACCACTTGTATAAGACCTACTGAAAAAACAGTCAACTTCCAGCTAGATATTGCTCAATGCAACACAAACAAATTACTTTAAATCGTGCATTATTTGATAAAAGTGCAGATAAAAATCTACTTAACTCCACTCATGTAGGTCTCAGTTGGCCAAAGCTCACAGTTTAAACAGAAAACAATTCACTATACCACTTGTATAAGACAGAAACCGAATAAGAATGAGATAAACTACCTCAGCTTATCACTGGCTATGCAGGTTTTTAACAAGCCTTAACTGAAAATACCACTTGTATAAGACCTACTGAAAAATCAGTCAACTTCCAGCTAGATATTGCTCAATGCAACACAAACAAAGTACTTTAAAGCGTGTATTATTTGATAAAAGTGCCGATAAAAATCTACTTAACTCCACTCATGTAGGTCTCAGTTGGCCAACGCTCACAGTTTAAACAGAAAATAATTAACTGTACCACTTGTATAAGACAGAAACCGAATAACAATGAGGTAAACTGTCCTCACTTATCACTGGCTATGCAGGTTTTTTAACAAGCCTTAACAGAAAATACCACGTGTATAAGACCTACTGAAAAAACAATCAACTTCCAGCTAGATATTGCTCAATGCAACACAAACAAATTTTTTTAAATCGTGTATTATTTGATAAAAGTGCGGATAAAAATCTACTTAACTCCACTCATGTAGGTCTCAGTTGGCCAAAGCTCACAGTTTAAACAGAAAACAATTCACTGTACCACTTGTATAAGACAGAAACCGAATAATAATGAGGTAAACTACTCCCACTTATCACTGGCTATGCAGGTTTTTTAACAAGCCTTAACTGAAAATACCACTTGTATAAGACCTACTGAAAAAACAGTCAACTTCCAGGTATATATTGCTCAATGCAACACAAGCAAATTACTTTAAAATGTGTATTATTTAATAAAAGTGCAGATAAAAATCTACTTAACTCCACTCATGTAGGTCTCAGTTGGCCAAAGCTCACAGTTTTGTAGTATTTTGTTTGTATGTGTTGTTATCTTTATTGTTGGTACCTATATCAGCCAGGGATGCTTTAGTCAAATGTATTACATTTGGCACAGTGAGCTCCCACACATCTTGTCACCCATACATAACTATCCTTTGTAATGCATACCCATTAGGAATTAGTATTTGACAGTGCAGACTACCCTTCAAGATGTTGTACAAAATGCATGTATGACATGTCTTTCTGTGTTGCACCCAGAATATACAGGGATCATTAATAACATTGATGGCATGGGTTTGATACTTGCAGGTGTGGCTTGTGGCTTATGTGTCATGTAAACCTCTCAAGTAGCCAGGATTGTCCCTGAATACAACTCCAGGTTTAACTTTGTCTATCTTAACCCCTACAAAGACAGCCTCTTTTACTTTTCCCAGGTAAACCATTATTTCTTCTTATTTTGATTACATCATTATACTCTAGTCTTTCATGCATCAGTATTCCTTATATTCCAGAGACAATATCAGGACAACCTAGCTCTCTTCTTTTATAGAAAATACTTTTCTCCTTTCCTACCCCCTACCAGTTTTCAGAATCCACCATCACTGAATCTCCTACTGCCCTGCAACATCTTGTTTCCTTCTTCTTTGCTACTTCCCTACTACCTGACATCTATAAAATCCGGATTCCTATACTTAATTATGCTACTTTTCATCTCATCCTCTATTCTTCTCCACCTGCCATACTGTCTTTATTCTACTACCATGACTCAATAATATCTCTCAGAATCTCCCCAACTCTGTCCCAACCATCTATCCATACTTCCTCTTCACACTCTCCACACATTGCACCAATCCTATTTAATATTGCCCCCCCATCATTATTGCAAATATAGGCTGATTAATTGCACTGCAACTCAAACTCGAATAAAATAATGTGCAAGAATCCTCTCAAAAAAGAAGTATGCTTAATTCCCAGTACAGTAAAATACTTCTAGGAGGAGATATGCACACTAATCATTGCCCCACTATCACAATGAACACAAACATAATTCTCTCCCACACACTTCTCTAACCCAACAATGGCCAAACCCCAGCCCCGATGATACATTTTTTTGCTGCAATAAATGTTAGAAGCATAAGAAATAAAACTGCTAAACTACATACCTGGATTATCCAACATAAGCTCAACATTTTCACTGTAAAAGGAACCTGGCTTAAATCCATCTTAAACAACTCCGAAGTTACACCTCCTGGCTATAATATCATCTGTAGTGACTGTATAAATAGGAAAGGTGGTAGTACTACTTTAATATTTCCCAATATCTACCACATTTCCCCTTACAGGAAACCAATACCAAAATTCAGTTCAGCAGAGCTTTTTATTGTTTTCCTCACAATAAGGAATTATAAACAAATTTGTATTATTGTCCTTTACATCCCTCCTGGTGACAATACAGCTACACTGGAAGATATCCTTGTATGGATATTCATAACATTTCCACAAGAAAAAATACCACTGGGTGATGTGAATGTCAGTTGGCTGGACATAAACTCTAACCCCCCTACATCTAGCTAGAGATAATGGCAAACTAGTCTCTTCCTTATTTCTAGGCTTATCTAAAGCCTTCAACACAGTTTGTCACAGCAAACTTCTACTTCAAATATCCTGACTAGGTCTCTCCCAGCCTACCTTTCTGTGGTTCAAAAGCTATCTGTCCAGTAAGTAACAGTCAGTAAAATAGCATTACATGCTCTCTCCTTACCTCCTAGTCACCACTGGTGTACAACAAGGCTCTGTCCTTGGTCCCCTCCTCTTAAGCATTTTCACCAACACCCTCTATACATCCACACAACAGGCCATCCTAATACAATATGCAGGTGATTTCACTCTCATTTGCACATCTGACAACATGGTACACATACAACAATACTCAGGGAGCTTTCACAGCCACTAAAACATGGCTACGTAACTCACAAGTCATGCTCAACCCCCCAAAAAAAACAAACTAAACCTTTTTTTACCCAAATCCCTCTCTCATGAAAAAACAAAATTTAAAGTCCTCTGTCTTGACAGTGCAACTACTGAAGTCATTTCTCATAGCAAGTTATTAGGGGCGATAGTGGATGATAATCTTACATTCGACCTGCATATACAAAATTCTATAAGAAAAACTCATGAAAAACTAGAGATGCTTTACACAACTAAAGCTACACTTGCCGCTACTTATCTCCTACCCACTCTTCTTTATGGTGCTCCCATCCTTGCTAACCTCCAAGCTTCACAAAAATTAAAATGTTATAACAAGGTTGCTAAATTTGCAGCAAATACCCTTTCCAGAATCTACCACTACAAGGCACTGAAGAGCCTAAACTGGTTAGAAATGCCTCATCAACTAACATATACACAGCTTCTTACCACCTAGGAAATTAGCCAGCATCCATCTGCTTGTCCAGCACTAAAAAACACTGTATACAACTATGTTTCCAATCAGTCACTGTGATCCAGTGACCAAAAACTCCTGTCTATAAACCTAATAAACCTGCTGGGCATTGTATGTACTCATACAAGTTTGCTAAGGTCTGGAACCCCATACTGTATCCATTGTGCCAATACCCTCTCACCCATCATTCAAACCCACTCTGAAGAACTTCCTAGCTAAAATCTGGCTCTATTTTTGCTCAAAACCAGAATAAACTATATCCCTAAATGTAAGCATGTACCTTTTCATTCCTTATACCTCCTTACTCTCCCTTCTTCACTTACTTCCTTATGTCTATCAAATGCTTTTCCCTGACTTTCTGTATGAGTATACAGTTAACCTGATTTCCCTCACTTAATATTGCAATTCCTGTTTGTATTAGACTAACTTACCTTTAATTTCTCTACAAAATGTCTCTAATTTTTCTAAATATTAAATGATTGTCATATATCTTGCATTGATTCTTAACAACATTTTTATATTATGTCTAATTTGTTACAATTATTTAAACTACAGATGTTTTTGTTTTATTTTTGAAAATTGTAAAATTATTATTCTTAAAATGTTTTGTAATAATTTGGAGCTTTTTTCCATGTTCCTCTGATGAATATTGGCTTCAAACCAGTTGGATTTTACTGGTAATCAAATGTCAATAAATAAAAGGGATGGTGAATCCCCCTTATAGAATACTGAAAATCATTACAATTGTATACGTCTGCAGAACATGTATAAAAACCTAAAGTCACATATTCTGGCAATGTCACAGACTAAGGTTAATATTTTAAAATTGTTTCTAATCGTGCCTACTTCTGTCAGCAGTTACCCATGAGTCTCTTGCTATGTGTCCATCACTGTTTGTGAGTTATGCTGACATTTCAGTAATATCCAAACAAGTAATTTTGAAGATCTTTACAACATGCACATACCACCTACTGTATGTATCATCCTTGCTAAATGTCTTCTCCAGTGAGCATGTCAGTGCTGTTTATCTCATAAACAGTCATCTCCACTCACATGTAACTTTGTGTGACAGTCACATATATACTATCATGTGTGATGATATAAATGCACTTACATAGGAGGTGTAAACAGCAGTACATACTGTACTATCTGCATATATACTTAATGTTATGCTATTGACTTTTCTTGGAAGTGTACATACATTGACATATCCTATCTTGGGTACATTGTCATATTTTACATGCCCTCTTCCCCATTCTTCATTCCTATCATTCATGTCTGTGGCCATTTTTAATCAGCATACTTTCCCTGCCTACTGTATTTATGTTTCATTATACTTGCCCTTGCTGGTCACCCTACCATCTATTATTTCAGTCTGTAGCTAATTGTTGTACAATACACTGCACTGAGTACACTTTTCCATAATGTGTTAATACTGAAATTATTACATTTTCTCCCCGGGTAGTCATTGTGGCTGAATGCGCAATCTCATAGAGCAGGTTTGCCCATATGCAAAACTGTTTGCATCTTCTGTTTGTATTTGTGCTGCTCTGCATGGTTTCCTGGCTGGAAACACTGTTGCTGGCCATGAAATGTCACTTGTTTCCTGTTATCACAATGAGCGGCATGCATATGCGATTAGCACTGCTGCTTATCGTGTTTGTGATGTCCCCTCACTCTGGGCCAGTTATCAAGGAGCCTGAATCCTCACCACTGACACTAGAGAGGGACGTTCTCTGCATCAAGCACAACTTCCCTTAACAGCACACAGGGAAATTGTCCACAGGGTATGTGAGACTCGCACATATTCAATGTTACATTTTAAGCAAAATGATGTTGGCGTCCATCTGACTGAAATTTTATAAGGGAATACTATTGTACAGTCTTTCATTAAGACCCAACATGGCGGCGGAGATGATATCATCTGAGAAGATTTTGGAAAGTTAATGACATCTTGCAAATCGTAAACACTGTAAAAAACAGAAAATTTTCTCCTAGGAGATGATCAATGACATGCTTTATTGAGACAATGGACTGTATTCTCATCGGTGGATTACTTGAATGATTAAGCTAATGGATTATATAATGAGATGGTTCATTAATTGTTTGCATCTGATGAAGTCTTAGCAACTTAGACGAAAATGCTGTGTGTGGAATTGCGTTTATGTTTTGAATTGACTATTAGACCAGCTTTGGAATTCTATCATTGAGCCGACTATTTTCCTTCATCTGTGGTACTTATTTTGTTTGGTATTTTAACTGTTTAAATATATATGTTTTAATAGAGGATGCTGGAATTGAAGAGGTTAATCTCAAATTTTGAAAATAGTTTAAAATTAAATTACATGGCTTAGGCCATAACGATTGTATCGTACAGTTCTGAAAGCAGCCAGAGACAAAAAGTCTGTACTAGGAAGCTTCCTGCATTGTAATTGGAGTAAACTAATTGCTACTCTGGAAGGGTTGAGGTTTAAAATTGTTTTATGACTTCCAGGAGCTGCAGCAGATCTTAGCAAGGCTCTCTGTGTGGGTATTATTGACACCTATGTGCTAAATCTGGACATCTTCTAGCCAAGGGGGGGGGGGCAGAAGTCAGTTGACCAGATATATGTGATGTCATTCTGTAATCCATCACTAAAAATAATGTTTAATACTAGGTGAGACTGAAGTCTTAGGGCATTCTGTTTTTGTAACCTAACAAAAAGGATATCTCACCTATTTCATCTTGCCATGCTCTAGTATGTAACCAGGGAATAATAATTCTTTGGATCAATAAGTAAACTATAGTGAGATTAGTTAAGTATTTTTTTTTGTAACTGTGTGAACCTATCCACTTGTGTTACTTTTAATATTGTTTGTGACTTGAAACTCTGGTGTTTACTGTAAATAGATATTTAATATTTCCGTGCTCTTTTCTTATTTATTATTAAATATTTTTAAATCATTCATAGTGGCTGGTCCTTTACAGACTATTTTAAACTTTGAGAGGATGTATATCTATTTGGTGACACTGTGGTCACTCCTGGAAGCATTACTGCATTGACCAAGCACTATCATTTGTATTAATATTAATTCACTCAGTATAATTAGGTACCCTTGTAAGAGCCTTAGAGTAGCTGGCTTTGGTGTGTCTGGTGGCAGTGTAACTACATTATATTCTAGGCAGAAGGGGGCATAGCTAGTAAATTTGTGTCAGCCTTTCATGTGTGTGTGTGTGTGTGTGTGTGTGTGTGTGTGTGTGTGTGTGTGTGTGTGTGTGTGTGTGCTACTTGGAGCTGTGGCAGTGGGAATTCTTACTGGGGAACTGGACAGAGGGGGAACCCAGACCCCAGGCTGAGTGTGTTCTCTGTGTGCTCTTAAGGAAAATTGTGCTTGATGCAGAGACCTGTATCTAAAAATACTGTGTGTATCTATGTTTGTTGCAAGTGAACATCCCTCTCCAGTGTCAGTGGTGAGGATTCAGGCTCCTTGATTACTGGCCCAGAGTGGGGATGTCACAGGGCTAACACATAAACTTTGTGTAGGCTTCATGCAAAACCTGCATGCAGCTTATTGAATCCCCATGTATGTCTAATATGGTATAATTATTAAAAGTGTAGATGTTTTTGTATTGTGTTCAGAAAATTTTTTTGCAATACTTTGAAGTTTTTCTCACCAGGCATTTGCTGGAAATTGACACTTCCCATTTGGAAATTCCTGTTAATCAAATATCAATACAGGTTTTTTCCTTTTAATGTCTGGGATAGGTTCTAACCCACAGAATGTTAAATGGTGCTGACATTAAGTGAATCCTGTATACTTTGTATTGTGCTTCGTTTAACATCCTTCTGCACAATGGCCAATCGTATTTACACCTGCGTAGTACAGTATGGATATAAATAGGTTCATAGGTTCATAGGTTGGTACTGGGCTATCTGCCCGAAGGCATATATTAGCTCGAGTAGATTTGGTTTTGCTAAGATGGAGCATGTTCAACAATTCAATGCAGTCAATAGTTGTGTGGAAGGACATTAAGTAGTACACACCTGTAAATAAATAAATAGATTAATAAAATTATTGAAAGCAACTCATTATGTGCATGTGTACTTCTAGAAACTGAGCTTTATTCTCCTAATATGTTTACTTTAGTAAAAATAATGACATTAAAACAAAGTTTAAAAAGGAAATAAAAACTTTTCATGAAGTGTATTCTAAAACAATTTCT
>NC_056729.1:159191697-159269197 GCF_019279795.1 Protopterus annectens
TGATTTAGGTGAGTTAGGGTTAGGGCTCAGGTTAGGTGTGTGTGCGATTGAGTGGACATGAGGGTTAGGGTGGATTTAAGTGAGTTAGGGTTAGGGAGCGAGTGAGGTGAGTGTGCGATAGTGACGGACCTTAGGGTTAATGTTTGGGTTAAGGTAAGTGGGTAGTTAGTGGTGTGTGCATAGTTTAGTGTAGGGTTAGGTATCAGATTTTAGGTGTATGTGTGAGGATTTCTGTTTGTTTGGTGTGCTTGTGTTTTATGTATGTGTTTTGGATCGGTGATTTTTTCCCTGGGAAAAAAAATTGCTGATCTGGCAGTTCGAGATTGTAAGCTTTTGCTTAAATTAGCTTGATCAATCAGCGTTCGCTTTTTTAAGCGTTCGATGATATAATATAGACCCTATATATATATATATATATATATATATATATATATATATACATACATGTGTTTGTGTGTGTGTGTGTGTGTGTGTGTGTGTGTGTGTGTGTGTGTGTGTGTTAGTATTTATGTACATATAGGGGTCTACTTTGCTTGAAAGACCATATACTCAAATGTATATTTTCGTGAGACAATAATAATGAAAACTGAAATCTTGAATCATGCAGTGTTTCCCAGGGCAAGTAAACACTTGCCCAATGTAGGGCAATATGCTATTTTCCCTACTGTAGTATGATCCCAGAGTTGGTATATGTAGTTGCGGTTGGGGGGCAGGTGGATTTTGGGTACTGTTTGTGTGCTTTTATGAAGTTTTGGGCAAGTGTTTACTTCTCCGAGGAAAAATGCATGGTTCGGTACTTTAGTTTTCCTTATTTTTGTCTCACAAAAATAATGTCCGAGTATTTGAGCTTTTGAACATGGAAAATAGATCCATACACACACACACACACACACACACACACACACACACACACACACACACACACACACACACACACACACACACACATACACGAGTTTGTAGGCAAACATATAAGGAATGTATAGGTTTTAAGTATAAAGTATAATAATGTATCTATATGAACTATTGCTTTCATTAGTATGTTCTGTAGGACATTTAAGCAGGAAGCCAGCCCCATTCAGCTCAATACAAATTAATATAAATTAATATAAATTAATATAAAGTATCAATATTATTATTTTTTACACCATCCTAACTTTACACTATATTGTATTATGTTACACGTTTGTATATATGTTAACATACGTATCTATGTTTACTAGGGGTATATATGTGTAAATTATTCAATTTGTTTAACGGATGTCTATAAGTGTCCATTGTGTATTTCAAATACACGTATATTAGTAAACATGATTATACGTGTATTTTTAGTTAATTGGAATCACTAATTATTTAATTAATGGAATTACGGGTACTATATAATTAATCAAGATGTGTTATGTACTGATTCTGAAGAGGTCTCCAGTGGGAGACGAAAGCGCTAAATCTGTACTGATATTTCTGTTACTATAGATTTTTTGAGTGTATTTGTTAATATAAATATTTCGCACTAACAACGGTGGTGGTCCTTGGTATATCTGGTGGAGTTATTAGAGGTGTCGAGCATTTGGAAGACAGCCTTTATAGCAACTGTTTCCATTTTATTTTTTGAGTTATATAACAGTCAAAGTTCAGTATAGCAAGCATTACATAATTCCTGGAATTTTCCCTTATTCATGTTTGAGCAGTCTTGGAGTTAGTGCAGTTAATTTTCAGGGTTGTTAGGCAGACCTCCCAGGTGGCTGGGTGGGTGGTGGATGAAGCCCCCCCCCCTGCCCCACACTTAAAAGTTGTTTTTTCTTTTTCTTTTTTCTAATGCAATTGTAACCAGTTGGTTTACTTTTGCCATTACTACTATTCATTAATTTTATTTGTAATTAATGGTAATTGACAATGATTTGGTTTGATGTTTTGTGTTTTGATCAAACTGACAGGCCGTTTATAAACTCATAGACAGCTATATACAAAAATATGGGCTTCTGTAAATGCATTGAGCCATAATTCAATGTATGAGTAATAGACAGAAACTTGTTCATTCCCAAATGAAAAACAGTCAGGATGGGCTTTAACATGGTTTGTGCAGGGGAAATAAGTTATCCACTCTTCCACTACACCGCCATCATGGGCTTTATTGTGATCCATAAAGATGGGCAGGTCTTCCACTTTCACATTCCTTTCTAATTGAATCAGGATTTAATTTTTTTTTCATGATTAGCCATGGTTTTCTAAAATGTTGCTTGACAACATTACATAAAGTCATTCACAAACACACAGACACACACACACACACACACACACACACACACACACACACACACACACACACACACGTATATAAACAGAGATATAGATACATATATGTATTACATCAACTACATATGCGATCAGGAGTTAATACATCATATCTGAAACATGTAATACCATATATACAAGTCTACAGAAATATATTCAAAAATGAGAGAAATCATACATTGTGCATTAGGGAAAAACACAGTAAAATCTTTACTTATTGTACCATAATATCCTGGTTAAGAAATTATATATACTCCAATCTCACTTCATAAAGTACAACACAAATGAAAAACAATATTTTTCTGGGGCAAGTTCCCCTGCAACCCCCTCAATATGGGCAACTATGCCAACTCATCAATGTAACACAAGAATACTAACTCGAGGATTGTAAAACAGTATAAAAAAGGGAAAACCTACTTTAAACTGTTTCTCAGTCTCCCTCTACAGCATTTCCAGTTTTGTTGGAAAAAGTGATCAAATTACATTAGATATTTGATAGCTGATTTAATTTAATAAGAATATGCCAAGCTAAATGGCTCACACAAAGAAATCTATACCTATCTACATCTCTGTATCTATCTATCTATCTATCTATCTATCTATCTATCTATCTATCTATCTATCTATCTAAGTGGCTTTATAAGTTATGAAGACACTCTTGGAAGGAATGTGTAAATCCATCATTGTCTTCAGTTATTCATATTTATTTTTAAGTATACATTATATTGCTCATGCTCTTCTATTCATTTTCAGCATAAAACTTAATATATAACCAAATTAAACATTACATTATAGAACTGACAGACATTATCTCTAAGTAACCTTTAAGAAGCATAATATAGTGACAAATCACAAAACCTTTCTGAATAGTTTAAGGTTCCCAAACTTAAAACGTTTCCCCTCTAAGGAATGACAATGAGTTTTGACAAAACTCAGAGAAATCAAGTTGTTTTGGAGGGTTTATTCAAATACAAAAAGCAGAACTGTATTTAATAATAGGTGAGACTAATGAGCTATAAAATGTTTGGTAACCCTGTTAAAAGTAAATTGGCTCCAGAATGTGTATTTTCAGACTTTTCTAAATGCACACTGCGATTATCTATAGCTTTCATAATGACTGTTATGATTCTACCATTTATATTTAATGCGATTAATATTTTTTTTGTCAGGCCTTAATCAGCCATATATTGTAACATTAAAAGAGAAGTCATTACTGCTGCATTAGATTTGTGCATTTATTGACCATACTGGGGAAATTTGACATCTTATACTGAACTACCCAGTTTGAAATCTTCATTACACTTGTGAATTCAAAAGCCATTTCCAACTTTTGTAAATAAGAAGGCTAATTCCAAGAGAAATAGTCCCAATATGGAATTTACCTAGTAATCTCAGGAGAGATGGGTTGCTACCTACCCCTAATTTGTTGCAGTGTCTGACATAAATCAATGTTTCACTCAATTAATTATATATTTGATATTTAACCCTTAATAAATGACAAACTTGCAAAGTACTGCTGATGGATTCACTTTATATGCTCAAAATTCTGAAATATCGAATTTCAGAATCTCGAGCCCATAAAGTGGAAAGGCTAAAATATCAAACACCCAGAAGCGCGAAATTCAAAATCACGATTTCTATACCATACACACAACACACAGATACACATACACACACCTTCCTCCCCACAAACAAACACACAACCCAATCCTATGTACCAGCAGGGGGCTGCACCCCCCAACCTCCCATGTGGGAGGCTGCGCCCACCACACCCCCCTACATAAATATACTAACTCCAAGGTCGCTTTACATACACAAATACATGAAGCACCACCACACAAGCTACATCTCCCTTGCACATGCACACCACAGTAACAAAACACACTAACACACACTAAAGCCCCTACTCAAAACCCTTAAAACATAAACACTTACCTGAAACCATGAACACAGTGCAACACCAGAACCATTAATTCAACATCTCTGAAATCCGAGATTTTGAATTTTGCGCTTCTGGGTGTTGGATGTTTTAGCCTTTCCACTTTAGGGGCTTGAGATTCTGAAATTTGATAGTTGTTGTTTCCCTGCTGATACATTTTGGGCTACTTTTTTTTTTGCCTTTGTATGTAATGGATTCCAGTTCTAAAGTTATTTAATTTTTGTGAAATTTATAGGCAGACATATTGTTGTGTGGAGTCTTCATGTACTCCCTGTGGTCATGTGGGTTTCCTCCGGGTGCTCCAGTTTCCTTCCACATCCCAAAGACATGCAGTAGGTGGACTAGATACTCCAAATTGGCCCTAGGTGTGAGTGTATGCATGTGTGTGCCTTCTGTGGAAGGTTAGGTGCTGGGCTGGCAACATGACACTGTAAAACTCCACTGCCAATTATGAGCGGACAGATGATTCACTGTGGTGACCCCTAACTGGGAAAAGCCGAAAGAAGAAGAAGATTGTCCAAATCATCATTAAAACTTCTTGAAAATGAGATCCTAGGTTCAAAAGCTACTTTTTACATTTTCATGAAAAAATAATTTGAATTTATGGCACAAATTACAAGAATAATAATTTTCATTTAGATACACAGACTACATTCTTTGATAGTTATATATGACTGTCATGGGTTTTCTCTGACACAGTCCATTCATATCTTTTCTGGACTTCCTCATTTCTTCTTGACAATTTCCTCTCTCTCTCTCTCTCTCTCTCTCTTCCAAATCTTCTTCACCAAATAATGTTCTTTCCTGCATTTACGTCAAAACCACTGTATTTTGCCTGTTTGACCTTGTCTGCAGTTGGAGCTACTTAGGCTTCTGCTTTAATGTCCTCATTTCTTTGTTTATCCCATAGTGTGCATCCTACTACCAAGCTCATACACCTCATCTGCATCCCCTCTAATTTTCTCATCACTTTACCTTCTTTGCCAAAGTTTTATATCATACAGAAGTCCTGATTGCTCCAATGTTTGTACACCTACTAGTCATCTTGTTTGGCATACTTCTGTTATACATTACCCTGGTACTCTGTACCATTTGGCAGAAGCACCCGTGATTCTAGCTTTGTCATCCTCATTCAGACTTTCCCTATTCTGAACCACCCTTCTCTGCTGCTTAAAACTCTTAATCTGTTTCTCTATTTCCCTTCTTACTCAATTTCAGCTTCTTCTGATTTTCCCATTTAAAGACATACAGAGTTTTGTACGTACTCAATTTCATCCCATGTGCCTTCAGTTTTACATTCCAATCCTCGAATCATTTGTTGACATTGCTGTTCAGAGTCTGCTTATAATGTCTTATTGTCTGCATTCAGCAGCTTTTTTGATCTATCGCCCCTAATCTGTTTGCTAATGCAGTCATTAACACTATGAACAACAGAGGACTGAGAGCTGAACCCTGATGAACCTACACTCCTGCTAGGACCCCCTCTGTGAGTTCAGACAATGTTCATACTTGTGTGAATGGGTTCTTGTACATTGCCTGCTCTAATTCTAACTATGTTTCTGGAACTTCTAACCATCACAGTTTTGTCCAAATCAGCTTTCCTTTCCCCATGTCCAAAAATGCCTATTTGGATTCTTGCTTCGTTTGGAGTTTCTTCTCCACTCTCTGTCTCACTGCAAACATTGGATCAGTTATGCTTCATCCAAATCTGAATGTGAATTGTTAATCTCCCATCTTGCATTCTACTACTCTGCATTATCATTTATCAGTCATCCTATCCAGCACTTTTTTGCAGTGGGACAGGAGTTTGACACCTTTGTACCTTCTAACAGTTGTACAACTCAACTTTGTTCTTGTACACTAATACTCAAATGTTTATTCTCCAACCATCTAGGATATGCCTCTCTCTTCATACTGCTATGATAGCCTCAGGAACCATTTCTTCCATTATTCATCCAATATATTGATCATGTATGCACTGACCTCTTTTAAACCTGCTAGATTCCTTGTCTTCATTTTCCTTTCTTCTAGGATGGACTCTTCTTCCTCTGTCATTGTAGGCTGTGTATGGCATAATACAGCTTTTGCAGACTTTTCTTCATTTAGAAACTGCTGGGAATCATCCTCGGTTTTATAGCATACACACACTGGCTAGTAGAGACAACTAGATACCTCCTACCATTATCATGGGTCCTGTGTATAAGTCAAAGTAAGTCATGTCCTCAAACCACTTATCACTGATGAATTCCAATACCCATTTTTGGCAACAGTAGTAAACATGGCTAAATCACCTAAAGGCAATTTTTCATATTCGAGTGGCTAGCCCTGACATGGAGTGCAATCTGTGATCTGTGTTCTTCTATATACAATGTACTGGGCACCACAGATGATTTCTAATGTGTCTAGTCTACACAAATGCCTATAGTCTGTACTAATGCCAGTGACTCCATATATTCTGGGAGAGTTTGTGGTGGTTATATCCATCATATTTGTGGGAGATGGGGGGATCCTACAGAGACATAGGGGGCATCTAAACTCCACAAAGGCATTTGACAGACATCAGGACTGAATCCTTTAATCTGATCTTTGCAGGTGAAGACCTTAACCCATATGCCAACCATAAGAAATATTATAACATGTTACTCAAAATGATATGTCACAAAACTCAACCAGAAAATGCACTTAGGGATTCCAAATATAAAGATGTATGCTATCTTCATATAGTATTCTTTACTGTATATGAGCTTAAATTGAGGGGTTCATTCATAATCCAAGTGGAAAAAGATACATTCTTATTTATGATGATACATTGGATTTTTATTTTCCTTTGCTGTAAAGATAATTTTGTAAATCTACATCATAGATCATTACTATAATCAGATACAAAGGAAATGATATAACACACAAAACACACCTAGTGGAATCTTAGTGGAATGCAAAATGATAAATCAGTAACAAAAGTGTGTGTGTGTGTGTGTGGGGGGGGGGGGCGTCTATATTATAACATCAAAGTCTTAAAACATTGAATGTTATAATTGCGAACCATTTCGATCGAAAGACCATAACATCGAACACTCAGAATAACAAATTTTTTACCCAGGGAAAAAAATTGCTCTTCTGATAAACATATACAAAACACAAGCATACCAAAATAAATAATCCGCACACATATGCTTCACAAAATCCTACACTAAACCATACATACACTACTAGCTATCCACTTACCTTAACCCAACCCTAACCCTAAGGTCCGTAACTACCACACACTCACCTTACCCGCTCCCTAACAATAAGGTCCCTAACTATCGCACACTCACCTTACCCACTTCCTAACCCTAAAGTCGCAATCACACACTCACCTTACCCACTCCCTAACCCTAAGGTCCCTATCGCACACTCACCTTTGGTCACACACTTACCTAAACCCGGTCCGTAACCTTCGCTGCACAGTCGAGGAAATAGCGAAGCTGCAGAAATGGCCCACTGAATACTTTCTCTTGGAAAGTATTTGATATTCTGCAGCTTCGCTATTTTCAGCGTTGGGTGCATAGGGTTTGATATTATAACATTCGAAGTTTTAAGACTTCGATGTTATAATATAGACCTGTGTGTGTGTGTGTGTGTGTGTGTGTGTGTGTGTGTGTGTGTGTGTGTGTGTGTGTGTGTGTGTGTGTGTCTGTGTGTTCATGATAAAGGTTCTACTAAATGCATAAGCTTTTTACTTGTCAGCCACTCCAGTGACATAGTCGGATAAAGTCCTGACTGCAATCCAAGCAGACTGGGTTAGATTAGTGGCTTAGGCAACTTACGGTGAGACAGTGATGATTGGGTATACCCATCCTGGGTGTGAGATTGCTCATTAAGGATGCATTCAAAGAGGAGACATGGTCCAAATCTGGGAACTGCCCTTGGATATTGTTAACAAGAATGAGTTAGGGGAAAGGAAGTAGGTATGGTGGATAAAATAAAAAATCCAGATGGAAACACAGACTGACAAGTCTGCAGGATGTCCTTAGGATCCATTACTGACATCAGCAATAATAGAGTAATGTGGTAGGGATAGTGGGATGGCTAGTAGACCAAAGAAGTTGTGGGGCAGTATGGGTGGGCTAGTAGGAGGAGGTTCAAGGGGACCAAAGGAAAAAGATGTTTACTTCTGATGCAATAAAATTTCATTAAAGGTGAATTATAACCAACTATTGTATTCTGTTGAGCAGAATTTAAATCCAGCCACATCAGCAGACCTGTAACTGGTTCATCTGGCTCTCGGTGCCCATTCCTAGTATATAGACAAATTGATAGATACAAAGACATTGACTTACACTGCAGCAAGCTGGTTGGTATAACTTCCTATAGCAGATCACATCTCCTCAGCTCTCCTTATCTCATTCAGCCTCTGAGATTTCATTATAAAAGATTTACACTGCAACACCACTGCATTCAGTTACAATATACATCCAAGGCAACTTTTTCATCCTTACCAATTTCAGTGCAGCTCACACCACTTAAGCTGCTTTCAGCTATGACACTTTGGTTATAACACTTGAAAAATATTTGTGTACAGGGAAAGACATAAGATATTTACTTCTGACATAGTGGCAATTTAATAAGAATGAATTCTAGACCATTGTGACATTCTGTATAATAATAAATTAAATGCTACACCGCACATAGGAAAACAAGTAAAATAAAAATGTGAGCCTTTGATCTTGAAAGAATATAACCCAAGACATTTTGCAGCTATGTGTAAAAGGCTATATCTCAATCCTCTGTTAAGACTTCAGTACAAAGCTTTCAGATGACAATGACAAGGCAATTAGCTACAATATGCATTTGACATTCCTATATTAGCTTTATTAAGCAGAAGTTTAATATACCTCCAATGTAATCTGAGAATAATGTAAAGTGTCAGATTGAGATAGTGAGGCATATGAATGCCTGCGTTTAGTTCCTATATATAATTAATCGAATTTCAGTTTGTCTTCAAGATTTTATTAAGAATCTTTCCAAAAGTAAAAACATGGTATTCAGCTACAGAATGATCCAATGACAGCTATTTCAGTTATAAGAATGTTATTGAGCTCAGCGCACAATTTAACCAACAAGTTTAGCTGCTTCATGGCATTTTAGCCTCTGGGTGATAAGCAGAAAAGTAATCTTGAGCTATCTATATATTGAGCCTTACTATGTTCTTCATATGGAGTTGGTGGAAGCTGTATAATGAAAAATATCAGACTGTCATACCAAATCCTTATTCACCTCCCACATTTAGTTGTTGTTGTTGTATCTTTCAGCTTTTCCCAATTAGGGGTCACCACAGCGGAACTTTGGTCTGCTAATGATTAGTAGTTGATTTTTACGTGCCGAGTTACCAGCCCTGACACACAACCTCCAACGAAGGTACGCCCATTCACGCATATCTCCACGCAGAAGACGCTCTAGCTGAGAATCGAACTGGACAGCGTCTTATTGTGAGGCGACATTTAGTACTTGCATATATAATGTTAAATGCCAGTCTTTCTTCGAGAACTTATTATAAAATTTTAAACAATATTAAGCTACAAATTTGTGCCAGAGACTATTTTGTCCTTTTCCTACAGCTCACTGCTGAATTTGAACATACCACTTTTGCTGCTTAAAACACAATGCCTCTACATGTCATGATTGAAAGATATGACATATTATATATGGATTTTACTTCTAATGTGATGACCACTCAATACGGATGCATTTCAGACCAGTACAGAATTCTTAATCTTATGTAAAAGTTATAAAGAACATGCCAAATGGAAAATGAGTATAATGCAAAATTTCTGATTGTAACTAAAGGCATACAAATTGCTGCATTTTTAGTATATTTATGTCTCATTCCCTCTTTAGCATTTCATTGTAAGGTTTTCAGACAGTAACAACAATATATGTCTACAAAATGAAGCTAAGGCTGGTATATTAACCCTAGAGATTTTTATAAATTAGTGCAGAATTTGACTACACAGTTTAGTTACATGCTACAAATGAAAACAAATTCTGTTAAATTCCATATGATTATACTCCCAGTGTAATGAAAGCTCAGAAGAGAAGTTCCCATGTTGGGCAATGTAGCACTGAATTTGTCCCCACTGTTTAGTTCACACTGTCACATTTTCACTATGCATGTTACAACTGAAAACTGATTCTAGTAAAGTCCATTTAATTGTACTCCCTATGGTGACAACTCAGAAAAGATGTTTCCAAGCTATTGCTGTATTTTTCACACTGAAAAAACAGAAACCAAAGAAAAAATGGAAAATCAAGTACAATGCAAAATATCAGTGTGACAGAGAAAGTATACAATACTGTTTGTCGTTTTTGCATTTAAGTTACCCGTAACACATTGCATTTAAGTTACCTGGCACTTGCTCACTAAAGCAATTATATAAGTCAGCACTAAAAAATTAAAAGCACTACACCCTCACAAACTCCCCTTGAATATCTTGTTCCCCATTGGCCCTTTTTCTCAATTATAAAGGAATTCCCAATAATATTCTAGCATGTCCAAAGTTCAGTTGTCAATCTCCTCTCCTGTCCAGCTGGTGAATCTGGGAATCTTGAGGCAATGTTACAACTGCCTCATGTACACAGACAACCCTCTCCTCCTCACAACAAATTCCAACACATGTGAGAGATGCAACCATATAGCAAACTGGAGGCTAAGCTCTCTCAACTCAGTACTGGCGTAACCAGTCAGGAGGAGAAGGAAACCACACTCACTACAATTCCAGTCTCACATAGACCTACCACGACAGCAAACCAAACACATAAACACACAAAAACATACTCGGAGGCTCTAAATAAAAATCTGCCTAAGCAGCAGAGACCTCCAAAGCAGACACCCAAGCAACCGCTACCCCAAAACAAAACACGTGCAACACATAGCTCACAAAGCCAGTGTGCCGAACAGTCACAGCCCTTAAGGCTAAACAACACACCTGATACACTTGTAATAGGTGACTCTATCATTAGGCACACTGACGTCCCGCTCACCAGGCTGAACAAGGAGAAGGTCACGGTGAGCTGCCTGTCAGGCACTAGGATCCGCCACATAACACAAGCACTCAGGTCACCCCAAGGCAAGTACAAATATGACTCAGTCATTGTCCATGCTGGTGTGAATGACCTGAGATGTACCTCCCTGGACTACATGAAAAGAGACATAGAGGAGCTCTCTGAGCATGTAGCCCAGGCAGGTATGACCCTGATCTTGAGTAGCATCTTACCCTCACCAAGAATGATGCCACAATATGAAGACAAGATGATCAATTTCAACAATTGGCTTAAGTATTGGTGTCATTGAAAGGGGATCAAATGCCTGTCAGCCTGGGATGACATGCTCGACAAGCCACGATGCTTCGCTAGGGACGGCTTGCACCTGTCACCCCTGGGCTTTCGGATATTGGCAAAGGCTCTTGCTACCCCCATAGTGCCTTTTTTAGGCAAGGCTCAAAAGACAAACCCACCTCCATAGGTATCACAAGGGATATGAAACTAAGAGTAATGCTACTCAACGCCAGAAGTCTAAACCTCAAGATGCACACACTCAAAACTCTCCTTAGCATGGAGAACATCGATATCTGTGCAGTAACAGAAACCTGGTTCAAGGCTCCTGAGAGCACCCCAGTACTACCAGGTTATACCTCATTCCATGCTTTTCGGCCCCAAAACTTGGACTGAACCACAAAAGGAAGGGGAGTATCAATATTCGTCAAAGATACCCACACCTTCAGGTTGGTGGCACAGCACGAAACATCAGAGACTATCCATGTGCAACTAACAGTGGGTAAAACTGCCTTCCAGTTTATAGCCTGCTACAGACCACCCCCCCCAAACCCAGGAACCCCACTTGGCCTTCCTGAGAACACTGGAAAATATGAAGGTCTCTCCAAACACCATTATATTGGGCGACTTCAACTACCCAAACATAGACTGGGAGCATTACTCTAGCTCCAACACCATAGCCCAAAGGTTCCTAGAATTTATAAACTCAAATGCTATGGAACAACTTGTTACCACTCCCACAAGAGGGGAAAACATACTGGACCTGATCATCAACAACATGGGGACTCTATGCTCCAGACCAGAAGTGTATCCCTCACTGGTAAGATCAGACCATAAACTAATCTCACTGGATATTCACATCCCGACCCCCACCCCCTGCCCAGAAAACCACAGTGAAAAACGTCTCTAAAGCAAATTTCACACTCCTCAAAACCGAGGTGGAATCCTTCAAAGCCCCCGGGCCTGTGGAAAATACAGCCCAGACTGCAGAATCCTTTATAAACGCATTCTATGAACACCTTCAGGAATGCATGGATCATGCAATCCCAAATAAAACCAAGACCCAATCCTCCAAAGGCAGACGTCCTGTCCGGTGGACCCCAGCCATAAACAAACTATACAATAGAAGGAGGAAGCTACTACATGATAGAGCAAAATCCCAAAAAGGGAAGGCATCTCTGATCAGTATTAGCAAAAAACTACGGGCACTCATAAAATTGTCTAAGGCCAGCTTTGAGAGAAAAATTGCACAGGACACTAAGGATAATCACAAGGCTTTCTTTAGTTATGTTAGGAACCTGGGTGGGAATTCCCAGATATGCTCAGAATTTGTCCAAAATGACAAAAAAATACACCGAACCCACAGACATTGCCAACATCCTAGCTGACAGGTTCAGCGCAAACTCCCCCCCCTCCACACCAAAAGGGCAGATATCTATCCCAGCAGAGTGCTGCCCCCCTGACATCTCAGATGCTCAGGTAAGAGCCGCCCTCTACAAAGCAAAAAACACAGCATCAATGGGACCAGACAGTGTCCCGGGCTGCGCCCTACATGAACTTAGAAGAGCTAAACCCAAACATAAAACTGCTGTTCAATCTCAGCCTTACTACAGGATATGTACCCAAAGAGTGGCGTACAGCAACAAAAAGGGGCGTGCCTCAATGGATCCTGGAAACTATCGCCCATAAGCCTGACTAGCTTGGTCTGCAAAGCTATGGAAAGGATCACCATGGACCTCATAAATAAAGATATTGGGGACCTACAGACACTGGATCCTATCCAGTTTGGCTTTGTTAAGGGCAGATCCTGCCTCTTAAACCAGGTCGATTTCTTTGAAACAGTCACCAAGGCCATTGACGAGGGGAAGGTGGTCCACACAGCCTACCTGGACCTCGCAAAAGCCTTCAATACAATACCCCATGCGGGCTTTATAGATAAGCTCACCAGCTTAAATATAAACCCCTATGTCACTAGATGGGTTGCAAACTGGCTCAAGGACAGAACCCACATGGTTAGAATTGCTGGAGCCATGTCAGACTCCAAACCAGTTACAAGTGGCATCCCACAAGGCTCAGTCCTGGGACCTCTCTTGTTCGGTATATATTTCTCAGAGGTACAGGCCAACACGGAAGGACTGTGGCTGACCAAGTTCGCAGATGACTGCAAACTGGGCGCCATAATCGACTCTCCAGCCGACACAAGCATCTTCCAAAAGGGCCTCATAGAAACAGACAACTGGTGCCAGAGCCATGGCCTCAATCTAAACGCCATAAAGTGAGTAGACATCCCCTTTGGCAAAAACAAAGTGCCCACAAATTATCACATAGGTGGTAATCCATTAAGTACAGAAGAAGTAATTAGGGACCTGGGGACCCAAGTTGATAGCAATCTCTCATTTGACAACCACGTGGCCAAAGTGGTTAGAAAAACATTTTATATAGCCCACCTAATCATGAAGGGATTCACATCTAGATCAGGGGCGGTCATCGTGCCTCTTTACTCATCCCTCATCAGGCCCATAATTGAGTACAATGCCCTTTTTGGGATGTACCTTACCAGACACCTGCAGCAACTGGAAAGACCCCAAAAGTACCTCACCAAGAGGATCAAAGGGCTCAAACAGATGCCATATGCTGCCCGGTTAAAGAAACTCCAGCTCTACTCAGTGGAATACCACCTGCTCAGAGGCGATCTGTGCCTGACGTATAAAGCCATGTCCAACCCAGAATTAATGGACATGCTGCACCTCAGAAAATCCAAATCCCATTGAGCTACGTGCTCGAGAGACCTGAACCTCAGCACTGAAATAAATAGGGCATGCTGGAGGGACAGATTCATAACCCAGAGGCTCCCTTCACTCTGGAATAAAATCCCAGTCCAGGTTAGGCAGAGTCCCTCATTGACTCTCTTCAAGAGGAATCTTGATGAGTGGATGGGAGATCATAGGTTTACCCCGGGTATCACTTCTGTGTCACTGTTAGACAGAGGCACAGTATACTAACCTCGAAAAAGGGCATAGCAAAATTAATTTAAAATGGGTGGCGAAAGCAAACACACTCTGGCTAGGCTTATAAATGCCCTAGGGCAGATAGCCTAGTATGAACCTATGAACCTATATATATATATATATATATATATATATATATATATATATATATATATATATATATAAATACACTGTCTGAGATGCTGTCTCTGAGATTTGAATATAGAACTTTCAGGTGGTAACAAAATGGTTGTCCGCTATGTAGTTACTCTAACACTGATATTCTACCTTTCTTGATTTAATGAAACATTACCCAAACCACTTTATTTGTTTCATACCATGACATTTTAACCTCAATAGATTATAACTGAAAAAAAATCTGGTGAAATATATAGGGCTATTATAATATATTCTGATTTAATGATAACTAAGTATGAATGTATTCTCAACCATTATGTATGCCTGATACCAAACTGAAGTTAAATACTGCAACCCTAATAGAAATGCTGTGCAATGCAAAAATCACAAACTGTCACATTGAAGGTATGTTAATGAGGCTGTATTTCATTTCACTTGTAGCACTCAATAAGTGTTAAGGAATAACAGGATACTCAGATACAAGATTCAATCAGCATTGTCTTTCTGTCCTCAAGGATTTCATTGTATCTCAGCTCTGATTTACAAGGCAGTATATTGTCATTTTCAGTACATGTAGTCCACTTTCATCCTATATGCAGAAATGTTGCATTGTTTGAAGTCATAATTATGATATTTATAATGGTGATATAAATTATCAGCACACTTGTTTTATCCTCCCTCTCGAACAGAGAGACTATTCAACGGACAAAGTAAGATCTCTGTTTCTTTTTTTTAAGATATCTCGCTATGTTATACAAGTTGAAGAACTTGTATCACATAGCAAGATATCTTAAAAAAAATCAACAGAGATCTTCCTTTCTCCATCGCTACCTCTGCACAGCACTGATGTACTGCATAAGTGTGGGAACACAAGTCCATTATGCATGCGCAATACATCAGAAAATGCTCCAGGATATCGGAAAACTGCAGAAGGGCAACATGGAGGCATTATACAATGACATTATTTAAGAAAAGTAAGTATTTCTTTCTTAAATAATTTCATTGTATAATAGCAATAATCCATGGCTGGGTGTGGGCAATGCTGGATTTACCCACGATTGGCTTTGTTTGGTCACTTGGGCTTCACCCTCATGATCAAACCACACCAAATGCGGCTAAATCCAGCATTACCCACACCCAGCCGTGGGTTATTGCTTAATTAAAGTATTGGGGAATCATTCTGGAATACTCATGCGTAAAACACAGAGAGCACAGAGGACCATGGTTATAATCTATTAACAACTGCTTTCTATACTCCAAAGTTGGATTCCCTTATTTTCCACTCAACCACTTTGTGACTCTGAGCTAGTCACTGAATAAGCCACTGCACTGGTGCACTTGGGAAATTGTGTTGGGTTTCTCATTGGTATCTGGATTGCACACCTAGGGAATACTCATTAGACTATAAAGTTGCCGTATTACCCATTAGGTTTTAATTTTACCTCAATCCTGACATGCATAGCAGCATGCTGGCGTTATCAGTAAATGGATATTAAGCCTAACCCTATAAGTAGAAACATACATGTTTCATTATACTTGTGAAATAATTATAATTTTTTTGATTTGTTTTACTTTTCATGAGCAATGACATAGTAAAGATATACTATGAATATCGGCTACACTCTGTCACACTAAGAAGTATTATCACATCTACTAAATTTAGTGCAAATTGTTAGCCTATCACTTTCTTATGGCCATGGTGGTGTATTCTTAGAGTCTATCGATATACAGTTATATCGGCGACCCACCCTGGCACTTCTGATTATAATTTTTGGGCGATAATTCTGCTTATTCTTTTATAAGTCACAATTATGAGGTGTTTTAGGTGGAAAGGGCTTACTATAACTGCTCACTGAATTTCTGCATAGCAAGTCTCACTTTCCACTAATGGTTTCCATTTCACTTTTTTTTGTAATACCATTTCAGATTCTTGGAAACATCATTTTCAGTGAATAAGGAAATTGTGCTTTTATTACTGAATTATAAACACAAAATATATTTGTAGTACTATAAATTAAATATTCACTCCTTTGAGAAAAAAATTAATTGAATCTAAAGTCACTCATATTAGGGATGCTGTGAACCTGTAATAATAAAATAATATGTTGAAATCCATAACATGGGTTTTATCTTCACTGTATTTATAAAATTCAGCAAACACTAGCTTCAGCTCCTTTGGCACACACACACTGTTCTAATGAAATATGTGCATTTAGGGAAGGCAAATCACCTTTTAAAGTAAATGTATTATATAAGTTTAATTGCAAAAATAATGTGTTCTGTATCTTGTTACTCTCAGATGGAAATATTGCCCTCAGTGAGCCATATTGATGCAATTTAACAGTGGTCATGTAACACAGTTCAGTGTTTGCCTGTATTCAGACAAGAGGCCATGTTAGAACATGGACACCTCACTGCTAACACAGAGAATCTAGTGACATATTTCCCCCCTCAAAATGCATTCGTTTTTATCTTTATACCATATGGATAATATGCTTAAACAAAATACAAAAATGTAACCAGGAGAATGAAAAGAGGACAGATAAACAGAAAAGATAAACCAACTAACTATGTGCACTACAAAATATATACAAGCATTAAATTCAGCACCAGACTTACACTTTATTACACGAAGATACTTGATAAATATAAGTTGGATCCAATTTAATTTATAGTAGACCTTATCAAGTCCCATGTGTGTCTGCTCTTTAAAGTCAGAATTGTGATTTGATGTTATTTTAAAAGCTTTGCAGTGTGACAGTGTTACACTAATAAATTCCTTCCAGTTCATATATGTCAATGAGCACCATTTATGGTGATATAAAATTTAGCCAACGTAATTATGACAAACTTTTCAAATGAGTAAACCCAATTCTTTCTTGTGAAAAATGTAACAATGCAACTTGTGATGTAATATTTTTTGTATATGGAAAGTATTTAAACAATCCTTTCTTCCAGACTTCTGTCTGGCAAATGGCTTGATAGTAGCCAACACATGGTTCAGAAAGAGAGGCACTCACAATCACATACAAGAGTAGTCAACATGCAACTCAGGTAGACTTCCTCCTAGTAAGGAAAAGGCACTTGGGCAGAATCCATGATTGCAAAGTCATCCCCAGTGAAACAGTCGGCCCACAGCATAAACCACTAGTTGCCATAATCAGCTGCAAGCAGTAGTCAGAGAAAGCTCTAAGGTCAACAGAGACCAGGCTGAAGACTTGGAATTTGACTGGAGAAAAAGTACAACAGTTCAAGGAATTACTCAGAGCTCTAGCATACCAAGAAAAGGAGGAAATAGGTGCAGCGCCTAAAAACAGCATGTGTTAGGACTACAGAAAAGATACGTGGCTGAGCCAGGTATGGAAATAAGGCACATAAGGAAAGCTGGTGGTGGAATGCAGAAGCCCAGGAAGTCATCAAAAGAAAGAAGGAGCGCAGGAAAAAGTGGGAGACAAGGACTACTGATTGGGTAACAAAGAAGCTAAGAAAGAAGTTACAATAGCAAAGAATAGGGCATTGGAGACACTCTACCAATTTCAGAAAGTGACTCAGTAACGGGCACAAAGAAACTATATCAGGTTGCAAGGAAAAGACAAAAAGGTAAAGAAGATAGTCAGACACCCTTCATAAGGGATGCCAGCAACAACCTGCTCACCAGCCCAGGGGACATCAAAGACAGATGGAAGGAGTACTTCCAGCAGCTTCTGAATGAAGAAAACCACACAGAAGCTGTACTGCCACAGAAACAGCCTACAATGAGAGGATAAGAGGAGCCCACCTTAGAAGAAGTAAGAACAGCACTAGGGATAATGAAGTCAGGTAAAGCAGCAGGCTCCGATGAGGTCACAGAAGATATGATAAAGATGCTGGGTGAGATAGGGGAGAAATGGATCCTGAGGGTACTAATATCAGTGTGGAGAGAAAGGCATATCCCAGATGACTGGAGAATAAGCATATACATGCCAGTGTAGAAGAACAAAGGGGACATCCACAACTGTGGGCAATACAGAGGCATCAAACTCCTATCACATTGCATGAAAGTTCTGGAGGGGGTGATTGATAAACAGATACGCAGAGTAGTAGAATGTTAGATGGGAGATGTACAGTTTGGATTCAGATCACGATGCAGCACAACTGACCCGATGTTTGCATTGAGACAGATACTTGCGAAGAAGCTAGAGATGAAGAAAGAGTCCAACTGGGCATTTCTAGACTTGGAGAAGGCATATGACAAGGTCCCAATGAAGCTGATCTGGGCAGTACTGTGGGGGTTTGAAGTCCCAGAAACATTGGTAGAATTAGTGCAGGTTATGTACAAGGACCCAATGACTCAAGTACGAACAGTGTTCGCCTCACATACGGGTTCCCAGTGGGTGTGGGTGTACATCAGGGTTCAGCTCTGAGCCCACTGCTATTCATACTGCTGATGGACTATATTAGCAAACATATTGGAGGGGATGGATCAACAAAGCTGCTGTATGCAGATGATATGGCTGTACAGACAGACTCTGAGCTAGAACTTCAGCAAAGGATAGGAGAATGGAATGCAAGTCTGAAGGCACATGGGATGAAACTAAGCACAGCTAAGACTGTGGTAATGGCAGCAAATTGGGGAAATCAGAAGAAGCTGAGAACAGAGATAGAAGGGAAGATAGTGGAACAGGTAAACATCTTCAAGTATCTGGGAGGAATAGTCGAGGAGAAGGGTAGTCTGAATGAAGAGGTCAAAGCTAGAATTAGAGGGGCTGCAGCCAACTGGCATAGAGTATCAGGTGTAGTTTATGACAGAAGAATGCCAAAGAAGCTGAAAAGTAAGGTGTACAAGACAGTGGTGCGACCAGTACTACTGTATGGTGCAGAAACCTGGGCAGTAAAGGCAGAACAGTTGAAGAAGCTAGAGGTGATGGAAATGAAGTGCCTGAGAAAGGTGACATGATGCACACTGTGGGACAGATGAAGAAATGAGGACATAAGAGCAGAAGCCAAAGTAGCTCCAATTGCAGGAAAGGTAAAATAGAACAGATTATAGTGGTTTGGGCACATGTGTAGAAAAGCAGAAGACAATCTGGTGAGGAAGATTTGGGACAGACAGGAAGAAAATAAGAGGAAACAGGGATGTCCAGCATAGAGGTGGATGGATTGTGTGAAAGAAGATCTGCAACAGTCAGGCATGAGTGTTGAAAAAGGCAGGAATGTGGCACTGAATCGAGAAAGTTGGCGGCAGTTAACATGATACCCCAACCCCATGTAGAAAAATGGGAAAAAGGGGGGTGATGATGATGAATCCTTTCTTGGTTTGTGACTTACTCTGGAGTTGATTGGTAAGAGAAGTTTTATCTGAATTTATATTGCATTTATTATCACTGTTTTTCACTGTTTGTATGTAGGAAGGGGCTGCTTGTTAACAAGATTTACTTTGATTCATATTTTGTTGTTTTGCCTTTAATTTCACTTTTGGTTGTTAGAAAGGGACAGGTTTTAGACAGGCAAGCTCTAGCCACCCCAAGGTCTTAGAGAGCTATAAATTTACACATACTGCAGAGAGGTAAATCCTGAGCATATCTGAACAATCCCATTTTAGTTTGTAATTTATTTATCTTTATTGTACTACAAGCTTGTTCCGTAAGGAATGTTAGCGTAATGGCTTGTTGGATCATAGCAGCATGTATCCTAAATACATTTTCCCTAACATTATGAAGGGTCAATTGAATAGAGTGAAGAGGCTTTGTGGAGATAGATCTGTCCTGCAACAGGAAGTAAATACTTTGGAACAGTTATTTTTAGATAGAGGTTACAGAGGGTCTGATTTTTCCAGGTGAAGGGATGAGATTATGAGTGAGGGGGTGAGTTCCCCTAACAATGATAACTTACCACATAGAGGTACCACACGATGTGAAGGAAAATATGGAACTTGTTTAGTAACTAGATATACTATAGATAATAATAGGGTACATTAAATTATTAATAGAAATTGGCATTTTCTTATGGCAGATAGGGATACCATGAAATTGGTTGGAGAACAGTCTAAGTTTATAGAACAATCAGAATATGAAACAGATATCATGTGGTAATAGAACTTGCACTTTAACTCAAGAGGGAGAACTTGGTACTTTTCCCTGTAAGAAGTGTAAAATGTGTAGTAGAATGACACAAGTTCAAAAGTTTAAGCATCCAACTCTATGTTATGAATTTGAACTGAGATTTCGTGCCTCCTGCAATACTACTAACCTTATTTACCTGGCTACATGTGATGGGTGCAGTTGTTTTTATGTTGGCAAAAGCACAAAATGTCTTGGGGATAGAGTGTGCCACCATTTATATGATATTAAGCATAGGAATTTATGCAATGATCTAGCCAAGCACATAGTAGAATTTTCACTTCATACATTTAGTTTTAGGGTTTTACAAACTGTTGCAATGAATAAGAGAGGTGGTGATAATAATAATTTCATTGAATGCATGGAATTGAAATGGATTTTTAAGCTACAAGCACTCATCTATCCTGGTTTGAACAGAAGCATTTGCATTAAACCAGAGATGGATGCACAGCGCTTTAAGTAAATGGTTTTAGCCTTTTATATGGAGGGTAATTAATGTCAGTTATTCTATTATTTAATTGTTTAATTATTTACTTGATACTTGGACTGTAATTTTGCTGCTATAAAATGTTTTGTATTGGGGCATTGTTTTAAGGATCTGAAGAAGCGTAGAGTGTCTACGTAAAAGAGTGTGTCTTATGCAATAAATTGGATTTTTATCACACTGCTGGTTTTGTTAGGTCTTTGTTCATTTACAATTTATCTTCTTCAACAAGACCTTTGGGTGGTTGTGGTGTTATTTTTTTGCTCTTCTGGTTGTTTTACATCCACACCTCCACATGGCTGATACTACCTTGCCTGAAAGGAATTCTGTTCTGCCTGTTGACAGGGAGCGGTTGACTTGGGAAAATGTTTTATTACAGCGTGATAACCCTCTGTTGGTTATGAACTTTGAAGGAAATACTGAAGGTAAAGTAGCGGATAAAATTTAGAATTTTCAGCAGTTTTCTGCTATGTTAAGGGACATGGAAAATGACTTGTATAAGCTCAAACATTATGTTTGGCAGAGACAGCATCTGGATGCCTGCCCACATTTTCATGTGATCCCGAGGGGCATGAGAGTGCTATGTATGCCCTCGTATGGTGACACACATCCGTTGCTACTCAAACAATGGCAGCAATTAAATCTTGATTTAAGTTACAAATATATGAAACTTATCATTGACTATTTTTGTTACATTGAACAAAAATTGTTAGAGGAAATACAATGTTCACACGGTAACATTTTCGAAAAATTTGAAGGGGAACAGTTTGATAATGCATTGACCAATATGTACAATATGTATGTAAATATTTCTCTGTATGAGAAGAAGTTGCAACAAATGAAGCAATGGAAATTGCAGAGGGATTTTATTGATTTTACTTCAGGGAATGTATTTGCATGGCAGAACATCTCAACACAGATGACTTTACAACCTGAGCCATGGCAAGCCACCTTAAATTCTGAGTCAGCACCTAGCCCATTCCTGAATAATACGGAAGTGAGTGCTTTGGTAACGGGCACACAGATAGCTGGAGGGGAAATATCTATTACACCTTCACCATCAGTTGAACTTGACTATACCCGTCCACCTAACCAACAGGCCTTCATTGTTGTGTCCATGGGTGCGAGACCGAAACAGCTCACTCCATGTACTCTGGATCATTTTTAACCCTTCCAGTAAAACAACGGGAATATCAACAGCAATCAAGATCAATGAGTCGGGGAAGACAGAAGAGGAAGAATTCTGGAGAAAATCAAGCTTCAAACAGAAGAAAGAAATATTAAATAACATTGTGGTGAATTTGTCAGACCATGAGCTCACCGAAGTGGAGCCCTCTGTTCTGAATTAAGGTCTGACATTTATTCCTTCTTCTACTGCTAATATAAGTGAATTACTGACTGATTTAAGACTTTTGGGGCATAACATTGCTTTAAAATTGTTTTATAAAGATGGTTCAGATCAATCTAATATAAATGGTAAAGTGTATAGGAAGAAGAGCTCTTTCACTCCCTTACCACCGGCTCATGTTGACGCTTTCATTAGATCCTGTGAGAGAGATATATATGACACCTTATATCACAAACATAGGGGTGAATTTTATAATTTAGATGTAGCTCAGGGACAAGTACTTTATTCGCTGAGGAACAATCCTGCATTGTCTATCAGACCAGCTGACAAAGGAGGGGCAATAGTCCTAACGAACAGAGGGGATTATGATGCAGCTATGCACTGTTTGCTGCATGATCTAAACACATATACAAGGTTAAATAACACTGAATATTGTAAAATTGTGAGTAATGTAAATGATACGCTTTATGATCTACTTATGTGCAGACAAATTGATGATACTGTATATTCTTTTTTACATGTGGAATATCCATTAATTCCCTGCATTGTAGGGTTGCCTAAGATTCATAAGTCGATGCAGAATCCCCCAATGAGACCCATAGTGGATGGAGGGGGATGGTGTACGGAACATCTTTCCATTTATATGGAAGGTAAACTGGGGCCCTTATTGAGAGAAATTTCCACCATCCTAAAGGATACTACACAGTTTATTGATGATTTGAATAAATATGGAGAGAATGTGGATACAGTGGATATACTAATGGTGACCATGGATGTACAAAGTTTATTTACTTCCATACCAAATGAGTATGGCATGGAAGCCATAAGAGCACTTTAAGTATGCATAGCTATGTTTGATGATAATGAAGTTATTTTGATATATATTTTGCTTGAACTGATTCTTTCGAACAATGTATTGATGTATGAAGAACAAATTTATTTACAGAGAAGTGTAAGATGTGTAGTAGTATGACACGAGTTCAAAAGTTTAAGCATCCAACTCTATGTTATGAATTTGAACTGAGATTTTGTGCCTCCTGCAATAAAACTAACCTCATTTACCTGGCTACATGTGATGGATGCAACTGTTTTTATGTTGGCAAAACCACAAAACATCTTAGGGATAAAGTGTACCACCATTTATATGATATTAAGCATAGGAATTTATGCAATGCTCTAGCCAAGCACATAGTAGAATTTTCACTTCATACATTTAGTTTTAGGGTTTTACAAACTGTTGCAATGAATAAGAGAGGTGGTGATGATAATTTTATTGAATGCATGGAAATGAAATGGATTTTTAAGCTACAAGCACACATCTATCCTAGTTTGAACAGTAGCATTTATATTAAACCAGAGTTGGATGCACAGAGCTTTAAGTGAATGGTTTTAGCCTTTTATATGGAGGGTAATTAGTGTCAGTTGCTCTATTATTTAATTGTTTAATTATTTAATTGATACTCGGACTGTGATTTTGCTGCTATAAAATGTTTTGTATTGGGGCATTGTTTTAAGGATCTGAAGAAGCGTAGAGTGTCTACGTGAAAGTGCTTGTCTTATGCAATAAATTGGATTTTTATCACACTGGAAGCCGTGGTGGTTTTGTTAAGTCTTTGTTCATTTATCTTTATTGTCAAAAAGAAGTGCTACAGCAAGCGATAGTGAGCGACGTAAAGGAATTACAATTGTTGTCTGGCTTGTAGAACTCGTATGGTCAGAACAACTTACTGTATTTTATTTAGCTGTACATTGCTGGTGTGAGTTTTTTTTTTTTTGTCATAGGAGTTGATTTAAGTTCTCTTTGAATTCTCTGGTTACTGATTTTGATCTTTTCTTTTGTAATATTGTATTCATTAGAAGCTGAATATGGATCCCTTAAACGAGTATGCAATTAACAATTTGGTAATGCACAAATATCTTGTACAGTGTAATAAATGCTATGCATATTTAAAAGTAACAGCTGATAACACTGGTGATCTGTGTTTCTTGTGTCAAAAGTTGGATGATTTGCTTACCATTGTTAGAAGTAAATCTAGACTTGCACTTGGCATGGCTTGGAGAACTGTTGCTACATATATTAATGACTCGACTGATGAACTAAATAATGTTTGGCGTAGAACAAATAGAACACATTTAGGAAATGATGCATGTATTTTCTGCCGAGATCATTCAACCCGTATGAAACGAGATGATGCCGTTGACAACTCTGGAATTCTGGATGCAAGTATTCAGCAATCTGAGGATCCATTTTATTTAGAAGGAAACAAAAAAAATAATGACAGGAAGTAGTTCACAACAAATAACCAGGAAGAAAAATAAATTAATTAATGACTGTAAAGGAAAGAGAATATATAGTAAAAAGGAAACTGCTTTGTTATGTAACACACAGGTTACCAAAAATTATGATATTTTTCTATCAGAAAACCTTCAGTCTGCAGTAAAAGGCATCATATTTCCAACAGAGAAGGTAGAATAAAGATGCAGGGGGCAGGTAAAAAGGAAGAAATCAAAATTACATGTGGAAAGATTGAAGAACATTACTGTAAGAAATGAAAGAGGAGAAAGACAGATGTTGACTACATGACTGAAGCTGGGGATTTACAACACCAGCTGGATGAGAATTTAATACACAATGAAAACAGTACAATTAATAAGACTAATAGTGATGAAGATCTATCCTTTGTAACTATTGATAGAGCAGATATTACTGTATTAGAAGCTGAAGATTCTTCAGAGCTGTCCAGCAAATATATTCTTTCAACTGGAGATTCAATTATTAGATGAACTGATTATATATTTGCAGAGATGATAATGAACATTAAATACTGTTATGCTTGCCAGGAGCAAAAAAAGAAGATGTGGCACAAGCCTTGCAATGCCTTAATTTAAGGAAGTCTGGCTCTGTTTTTATTCATGTTGGTACAAATGATGTCACCTGCAAGGATCCTAGGACTGTTAGTAGGGAACTGACAGCCCTCTTAGATAGTATTGCTTGTACTGGTGTTAGGACATATTTTTCACAAATCACCTATGGAAAGGGTAATCAGGTCACGATGAATGAAAACATTTTTTGGGTAAATACCTACATGGAAAAAAAATGTCCTGTTTTAAAAAATGGAAATGTGTAGAGCATCCACGCCTTCTTTTGGGCACGTGTTCAGACAGGATGGTGTGCATTTCTCTAGATCAGAGAAGATAATTTTTGCAGCAGATATTTTGTAATATTTGACAAACACTAGGCAGGATTTTTGCCATGGTGAAAATTTAACAGCCCACAGATATCAACATTTGATGCCTCTATGATGGTTGTTAATGCTAGGGGCATTAATATTAAAGTTTGTTTTATTGGAAAATTTGCTATGTTTCCACAAGATTGATGTTGTTATTGTTTGTGAAACATGTTTAAAGAACAATGACTGGAAACCAGTTCTGTCAGGGTATAAATGTTTTTACTGTAACAGACATTTTAATAAAAAATCAGGTGGAGGTGTTATGATAGGGATTAAAGATAGCTATGAGACCTGTGATTATTACATGTTCAGTGATAACACCACCACTATCGACTGTGTAACTGTGACAATAAAGACAACCCTGGAACATATAACAATTGTTGGAGTGTATAGACCACCAAAGTCAAGTGCAGATGACCTAGAGGAATTCATACATACATACATACATACATACATACATAAAAAGACCAAACTCGTATTATTTTCCCCTAATCTCTCTCTCTCTCACCTCAAATCCTCCTTTACTATTACTTCTTCTAATAACACTGTTATCCAACCTGAAGCTCACACTAAACTCATTGGAGTCATCATAGATGATGAACTCAAATTCAACTTGCACATCCTCCAAAGCATAAAAAAGACTCACCAGAAACTTGGTTTACTGTATCGCAACAAAAACTTTCTAACTACAAATGCCATACTCTTCTTTGCACAAGCTCTTCTCCTCCCCTCCCTTCTATATACTGTCCCAGTACTCACCAACATCCAACCTACTACTTTAAACTCCAACAAACTTATCACAAGATAGCTAGATTTATACTGCCTTGCCCTAAGTACTCTCCACCGGTTAGAATTACCCATCGTCTACTACTGCCACAACTTCAAATGTTACACTTCATTCATAGGTTCATAGGTTGGTACTAGGGTGTCGGCCCTAGGGCCCATACAAGCCTAGCCATATCAATTTCCAGGCTATTTCTTCCCACAGTATTTACTTCCCTGGACTCCTGTCTAGCAAGGGCGACTGACATGATCCCCGGGGTGAATTTCCTATCTCCCATCCAATTGTCAAGGTTCTTTTAGAAGAGGGCCAAAGAGGCACTCTGCTTGACATGTATGGGCAGTCTATTCCAAAGTATGGGGAGTCTCTTTTGTTCATTGTGATGACAAGGTTTAGATCCCTGGAGCGTGTAGCTCTGAGGGATTGGGATTTCTTTAAGTGCAGCATGTCCAACAGCTCTGGGTTTGACATGGCCTTGTATGTTAAGCAGAGATCGCCTCTGCGTAGACAATATGTGACAGAGTATAGCTGGAGTTTTTTTTAGATGGTCTTTACAAACCTTCATCCTGCCCTGCTTTCTCTTCCTTTATCTCTATCTACACTCCTCCGCAATCTCTCCTTACCTCTAATCAGAAACTACTATAAATCTACCAACCCCAAAAAATAGCTGGCAAACTCCTATATAAACACTCTGTCGCCCAAGCCTGGAACAAACTCCCAAGAATCATTTGTTCCATCATTCACCCATCCCACTTTAAAGAAAAATTCAAACTTCATCTACTCAACTATACATTTTCAGTCCTTCCACATACATCTAAGTACTCCACTATTGTGGGTACTTATTAAACTTTATAATCAATACTGTTGGACTTAACTCTTTTTCTAAATATGTAAATATATTTTTAGTCTGTAAAAATATTGATATGCATATACCATGTTTGCATTTCTGCTTTGTCTCTCTAACATTCTTGATTAATTGATTTTGACCATATTTTTGACTCAAATGTTTGATTCTCTGTAAACTGTTTGTGTGGTTTTTTTTTTGAAGCTTTTCTCCTCGGGTCTCCACTGAAAATGGGCCACAAGCCCAACTGGACCATCCCAGTTAACAAATGTCAATAAATAAATAAATATAAATAAATACATTTCTTGCATGAAACACAGGAGGGAAGAATAATAATAGCTGGGGACTTAAATGTTCCAGAAACAGAGTGGACTAATATTGATATATATATATATATATATATATATATATATATATATATATATATATATATATATATATATATATATATTGACTAATATAATATCACAAAAGACAATCATAAGGCCTTCTTTAGCTATGTTAGAAACCTGGGTGGAAACTCCCAGATATGCTCAGAATTAGTCCAAAATGATACAAAAATCACTGAACCCACAGACATTGCCAACATACTGGCAGACAGGTTCAGTGCAAATTTCTCCCCTCCCTCCCCCCCAAAAGGAGAAATATCTATCCCACCAGAGTCTAGCCTCCCAAATATCTCAGATGCCCAGGTGAGAGCTGCTCTCTCTAAAGAAAAAAACACAGCATCAATGGGACCGGACGGTGTCCCCGGCTGTGTGCTACACAAACTCAATGATGAACTAAACCCACACATAAGGCTGCTGTTTAATCTTAACCTTACTAAAGGATACATACCCAAAGAATGGCGTACGGCAACTGTGGTCCCACTCCACAAAGGCGGTGCTTCTACGGACCCTGGAAATTACCGCCCCATACGCTTGATGAGCCTTGTCTGCAAGGCTATGGAGAGGATCATAATGGAACTCATAAATAAAGACATTGGGGACCTACAGACACTGGATCCTACCCAATTTGGCTTTGTCAAGGGCAGATCCTGCCTCTTGAACTTGGTCGACTTTTTCGAAACAGTTACTAAGGCCATTGATGAGGGTAAGGCAGTTCACACAGCCTACCTTGACCTAGCAAAAGCGTTTGACACAATACCCCACTCAGGCATCATAGAAAAGCTCACCAGCTTAGATGTAAACCCATATGTCACAAGATGGGTTGCAAACTGGCTCAAGGACAGAACCCACAGTGTTAGAGTTGCTGGTGCCATGTCAGACTCTAATCCGGTCACGAGCGGTGTCCCACAGGGCTCAGTCCTGGGCCCCCTCTTGTTCGGCATTTATTTTTCTGAAGTGCAGGCAAACATAGGGGGATTGTGGCTGACAAAATTTGCAGATGACTGCAAACTGGGCACCATAATTGACACTCCATCAGACACAGACATCCTCCAGAGAGGTCTCATAGAAATGGATAACTGGTGCCAGAGCCATGGCCTTAAGCTAAATGCCAAAAAATGTATAGTCATACCCTTTGGGAAAAACAAGGTAACCCCTAATTACCACATAGGTGGTAATCCATTAAACACGGAAGAAGTTATCAGGGACCTGGGGACCCAAGTTGACAGTAACCTCTCTTTTGACACTCACATTGCCAAAGTGGTTAGGAAGACCTTCTACATTGCCCACCTGATCATGAAGGAATTCACATCCAGATCAGGAGAGGTCATTGTACCCCTGTACTGTTCACTTATCAGATCAATGATTGAGTACAACGCCCCATTCGGAATGTACCTTACCCGACACCTGCAGCAGTTGGAAAGACCCCAAAAGTTCCTCACCAAAAGGATAAAGGGGCTCAAACATATGTCATACGCTACCCGACTGAAGAAACTCCAGCTCTATTCAGTCGCATACCGTCTGATCAGAGGTGATCTGTGCCTGACATACAAGGCCATGTCCAACCCGGAATTAATGGACATGCTCCACCTCAAAAATTCCAAATCCACCAGAGCCACGAGAGCAAGAGACGTAAACCTCAACACGGATATAAATAGGACGTGCTGGAGGGACAGATTCATCACCTAGAGACTCCCTACACTATGGAACAGAATCCCAGTCCATGTGAGGCAGAGCCCCTCACTGACTCTGTTCAAGAGAAATCTTGACGAGTGGATGGGAGATCATAGGTTTACCCCGGGAATCATCTCTGTGTCACTGCTGGACAGAGGCACAGCAAACTAATGGGTATAGTATTCTCATCCTAAGGGGTGGTGAAAGCCACACACACTCTGGCTAGGCTTATAAATGCCCTAGGGCAGATAGCCTAGTATGAACCTATGAACCTATGAACCTATGATTCTGCAGTGTTAGCAAGGAAATTATTCACAGCATATATTCAGGAATAACAATTGCTTCAGATTGTAAAAAAATAAAAAACTACCGGGGAAGGAACATTGTTTGTATTCCCAAAGAAATTACTGTTACTTCAAGTCAAGTTTTATCACCATTGATGTGATCATGGGGTTATAAAGATTAATTTGTTGCTAGATAATTCTGCTAAACTGAAATCTAAGCCAATGCACAGAAGGTTAATTATAGATTATATGGAAGCAAAACAGTCACTATGTAAAACTAACTGGAGTGAGGTGTTCAGTGGAAAAACTGCAGATGGAATCTGGAAAGTTTTGAAAGAGAAATAGTTTGAGTGCAAAAAATCAAAAAAAAATTAACATCAGGCTTTAGGCATACAACATCAGGCAGATATACTTCAATAAGAACAAGATATCTGATTAAGGTAAGAGACAAAAAATATAAGAAATGAAAGAGAGGTTGAACTACAACTTTGAAAATTGAAATAAACAAGCTGGACAAACAAATTAAGCATAGTGTGAGACACGATCAAGAAAATTTTGAAGTAAATGTATATAAAGATATTGAGCATAACAGGAAACCATTTTATACATACATAAGATACGGAAGGAGTAAAGACATACAAACTGATAAATTGTGTGCAGATTCCAAAATTTATTCTCAGACACAACAGATTATAGATATATTTACAAAATCTTATGCAAAACAGTTTGCCTCCACAAAAGGGGTGGTTAGTTGTCCTAGTGACATCCAGATAACCCCAGATACTGGAATCAAATTAGATTATATTGAAAAAGAACTGCACAAACTGGATCCAAACAAAGCACAGAGAGAAGATGGAATTAGTAACAATGACCAGAGAACACTTCAGAAAGATCTTATGGTACCATTATATCTACTATTCACTAGTTCATATAAATATGGGAAGATTCCTCAAGATTGGGGACATGCGCTTATTAATCCTGTTTTTAAGGGAAAGGGGAGTAGGACAATCCCAGAGTCATATAGATCCTTAGGTTTACTTTCATGTTGTGGAACAATAATGGAGAAGATAATATTGGATAAGTTATTGTCAGAAATGGATAGGTTGGGACTTGAAACCATATATCAGCACAAATATGTTGAAAATAGATCTATTACCACCTGTAACATGCTGTTCTATAACAATATAATAATAGCTATGAATGAAAAATTGTGCTGTGATGTAATTTATATAGATTTAACTTCAGCATTTGACAGGGTCAAACACATAACACTGATCAATAAATGAGTACAACTGATAAGATGGACAGATGCATGGCTTACAAATAAGACATGGCAAGTATCATACAGCAACTGGACAGGCAAAATCCTTGGTTACAGTCAGGGTGTCCCACAGGGCTCTGTCCTAGGCCCTTACTTGTTTAGACTGTATCTTTCAGACCTAATGTTTTCATCTGAGGTGTTCTACAGTCTATATGGAGATGACCTGAAATTGGGTAAACTGATTACATGTGTTACAGATAAGGCATGTCTGCAAAATAACTTGACTAAATTGACCGTTTGGGCACAGGAGAATAATATGATGATAAATACATCAAAAACTAAGTATATAAGATTTGGTAGGCATAAACTGAAAGGTGAATATTTAATACAACACACAGTTATTGCAACTGTAGATTTATTTAAGGACCTGGGTATATGGGTAGATTCAGCTATGAGTTTTTCTAATCATATCAACCAACTGGTTAATGACAGTTAAAGAACTATATGCTGTATAAAAAGATTTATAAAGTCTATGAAATTAAAAATTATGATGTCATTGTTTGTTAGTTACATTAGACCCAAACTTGAGTATGGAATAACAATATGGAAACCCTGTAAGAAAACAAGCATGAGTAAACTGGAAAGAGTACAACGGAAATATACCAAGGGCATCCATGGATGTGAAAATGTAAGTTATTATGAAAGACTAAAATACCTGAACTTGTACAGTGTCTCTTACAGATATCTAAGAGGAGATCTTATTTAAGTATATAGGGCATTTAGACACAGCTACCTCTGGGAATGTTTGGGGTTATCAAAAAGTACTAGAGAATCATCAGACAACCTATGTAGAAGATTCTATAGGAATGAGAAGTGTACTAATTGGTTCGCTGACAGAGTAGCTGATGCATGGAACAGACTACCAAATTACATCAAATCAAATATTAGTTTAGATATTCTTAAGAACAGCCTGGACACTTATTATGAGAACAAGAGTTTCGGTATACTGGCAAGCTAGAAGGGCATTAGTGCCCATGCTTGAAATATTTGTGTGTGTGTATGTATGTATGTAGTACATAAGACACATTAGTAATAATGACCACAGTTTTTTTTAATATTTACAGTTCCACAATATGTAGAGAAGGACAGCGTTGTGATTACCACATGCTGAATAGTAGTCTCTTGGAGGTTGTTTAAATGTGTCTTTTTAGCAGGAGTCATGTAGGCAGCATTCATAATTATAAACTGGGTGTAATACAATTTTTTTAAAAGGAATGTGGCTTACATTTACATATCCATTTTGTTATGACTTCAGTAGATGATAATAAAGGATTTTGATCATGCCAACATTTTGCTGAAATATATGCATTTTTGGAATTTTATTTTTATATATCTTGCAGGCAAGAGATGTAGATTTTGGCATTAAAATGCTTAAATGAGACCTTGTTAGAGGGTCAGTTGTATTCAATAAACTCCATGTAGACTTCAGTCAAAGCTTACAAGGAGTTTACTTGTGTATGCAGTGCTGTGCAGTGAGCAGCAGCGGCAGTGCATATTCATGTTTAAGCAAGGTTTTGTGTCTGGCAACAGTGTCGTCAGCCAGGAAACCATATAAGTGAATCCACATAGCACACCTGTTGAAACCAGAGCACTGACAGTCTGCGGTTTTGCTGGAATGCCACAATGATCACCTGGACTTCACAGATACTCTCAATCTCTTAGTGCAAGACATCTAGACAAAGACCAACATAATGTGGGGACAATGACCCAGAAACTGGGACATATTTGACTTATATGCCCTATACAAATGTACTAGAATTACCAGGGGGTGGTGTTAAGATATATGCTCTGAAGGATTTGAAATATAAACCTCAAACATACCTCTCAACCTCTTAGATCAAGAAATCTGGACAAAGCCATACATAATGGGGGGACAAAGACCCAACAATAAGGACATTTTTTAAATATTGCTCGTACAAACTTAGACAGTTGATAGAATAATAGGTTTATATTAGCATGAATTTTATGAAGAACATGACGTTTGAAACTCAAATGTCTGTCATTATTTTTGGACTTTAATCCACAATGACATACCAATGATTGGAAAGAAAACCACAATTTTATGAGGAAAAGATCAAAAATATGATACAAAAATGTGGCCATTCTGCAAAAAATCTGGGCAGTTGAGAGGTATGAACTCAAATGTATGTAATATTCAGTCACATCAGTCCTGAGATCATCTCGGTGAGATGAGAGAAAGCCCTAAATTTGATAAGGAACACATCTGGACATCCTGTAAATATCTGGCATGAATGCAAAGTATATGGTCCAAATATAGTGCAGGACAATGTATCTACAGTGCAGAGTATTGTGATATCCCATTCCTGGCATTCTGTACTGAAGGTGTGTAAATGATCTTTAAGGGTACATGGACTGCCATGTAAAATAAACATTCAGGGGAAGTGTTTGTACTGAATAGGAACTCACACATGAATTGTAAGAATGCACACAGGGAGAGGACAGGTGAAACAACCGGATTTGCAGCAGATGAAGAAATATCAATGGAAGAGTGTTGTAGCAGCAACACCAATCAGGTATCTATATGGTACAGTAGGGACTGCACAGTGAAAATATACACGCTTTGGGAACACCTCCCACATGGTTTGGTGTTTTCCTCAATGTTAACCTGACTTACCTTACTTTTCTCTAAATTTAACTTAATGTTGTTGTCCACTTTCATAGAAAAAACAGGCTTCTCACCTACCTTATTAAAAATGTCACTATTAGTCTTAAAAATTCCCCACTTTTTATGTATGATTTGCTTGACTCTGTTGGATAAAGGACTATATTGGACAATCCATGCCTGCTTGAAATTCTTGGTCCCTGTGTTAATGGGGGATTCAGCAGTCAGTTCACCTACAATATTGTTGATCACCCACGGGCATTGTCCTAATGTCCCCACAACTCAAAAGGGGTTTGTATTTAATTCCCCATTGATCAATAATATCTTTTATATTAGGTTCAGCCACATGAGATGGATATCTTCTTTCAAAAAATAAGCTTTGTAAAAAATTAAGCCCTACTATGACATATTCCTTCTCAGAAGTCATTCTAGCCACTCTGATACCTTGCCCCTTTACAATACTTTTTTTCTGTTTGTGAGGGTGGTGGCTATGGTAATGAAGGTAGCTATTACAAAAAGTGGGCTTGTGGTGCACATTAGATTTGGAGCCGCAGGTGGTTTTAGTAATCTTCACATCCAGGAAGCTAATTTCTGTTTTCCCGAATTCATAGGTGAACCTTAAAAAGTTGGTACTGTTGTTTAAGTACTCCATAAATTGCGGTATAGCTTCCTGTCTCCCTTTCCTTAAAATAAAAATATCATCCAGGAATCTAAGATATAATAATATATCTCCCTGAAACCTATTGTTGAAGACTTGCTGTACCTCCCATCCCAGCAAAACCATTTTGGCATATAGGGGCGCACATGCCACTTCCATGGCAACCCCTCTGATTTGCTGGTAATGCTCTCCCACAAAAAATATGTAGTTGTTATCCAATACATGAGTCATGATTTCACAAATGAGCTGAAGATCTCCAGAATCTAAACTGGAACATGTTACCAATGTGCCTTTGAATAGCTCCATCCTCTCAATCCTAGGGTTACAGGTGAATAAGTCCTGGACATCAATAGTTAAAAAACTAACCTCCTCGGACCAAAATTCTTGTTTCAACTGTCCCAAAAAATCCCAAGAGTCTTTTAAAATGTGTGGAATACCTTCTAAAATGTGTTGACATGTTTTATCCACATACACAGCCAAATTGTGCGTTTTGGATCCACAAGCTGTGACAATGGGTCTAAAAGGTGGAGATACCACATTTTTATGAATTTTTGGTATCACAGAAAAGACTGGGATTTTGGGGTGGGTGTTAACTAAAAAGTTGTATGTATCTAAGGTAATTCTCTGTTCAAGAAGGTATTCTTCAAGATAACTAAATATCCGCTGATACACAATGTTAATTTGATTTCTAGAAACTGGAAGATAATTCTCCTCATCAAATAACAAACCCTGCATAGCATTAATATAATCCTCAGTGTAAAATACAACTACTCCACCTCCTTTGTCTGGGGCCATGATCCTAAGGCTCCTCTTACCTCTCAATTCTTTCATTAAATGCCTTTCTTGAATATTCAAGTTAGAATAAAATTTCTTTTCTTCTGTCCATAAATCATAAATTTCTTCCTTTACTGCTTTTTCAAAAATATTTATCAAAGGGTGCAGAGGTGGATTGTACATGCTGTTTTTCTTAATGCCCACTTTATCTTGGTGGGAATAAACTAGAATCCCTTACAAAATAGAGTAAAACACTCCTCCTTAATTTCTTGGGATGTGTAGTTGTACACATTAAGACCGTAAAGAGAGTACACAATTTGTGACTCCCCAGTACTTAAGGGTAAGCTCTGCCCCTCCCTCGGTTACCGAATCCTTTCCAGGGATTCCCCTGATTGTACAAATTCCTGCTAGTTATTCTTTTCAAGCATCTGGGCCCTGGAAAATCCCCCATATCGGGACCATAATTTTCTTCTGTGTCCCTATATCCTTCATCAGTGTCTCCACAATCATATATATCAGCCTGTATTAAATCCTCATTATCTACCTCAGTCCCTACCTCCATAGTCCTGTTTTCTAAGAATATTTTGTTAGTGGGGTAAGCCTCATGAAATTCATACTGGCTCTTATTGCGATTTAATTTTCTTTTTTTTCTTTTGTAATTGTACATTGCATTTACTCTCTGTTCTATTAATAACCTTCACATACAATCTCTCATACTGAGAAAACAAAAGACCTTGTAATATACTATTATTCATAACATCTATCTCTTTTTCAATCTTCACCTTCATTTTGTCCTGATAATACAATACTTTTTTCTATTAGCTCAAATTTAATGCAGAAGTAGTGTTACAATATATACCTGTATACTTTGGGAATACAGCATGTGTTTCAAATGTTATATTTGCTGTAGACATGCATATAATTTGTTTATAAGAAGTGGGGATTTTGAGATTTTTTTTAAGAAAACAGGATTTTACTTAATTGATTTATTGGTAATTTAATTTATTGCATATTAAGGGGAGAGTATTTATTGGTTGGTTTGAAATTGTGTGGTTGTTCTGATGAAGTCAAAATTGTTGATGAAAGCGCTTAACACTGACATACTGTGTACTATTTTATTATTATATTATTAAAAGAAAAATCCTGCAGTCCTTTGGGTGTGTTCTTTTTTCGTCATAGTAAACATTAAAAGAAGCAACCACAATCATGAACAATCTTAGAATAATACCACGAGTAATTCCATACCTCTGACATAACATATGTGATAATAGAATGATAAGAGATGATTCTGCACAACTATTATGATATGTACACACTCTTATGAAGATAATAAAGGTCACTGTCCTGACACTGTATATCTATCTATATATATATATATATATATATATATATATATATATATATATATATATATATATATATATACATATATATAAAATAATCCACACTGCTTCCAATGATGTCCATGCCATTATTGTTTTCAAACACATATGTATGTAGTGTATCCATCAACAGAACAGGTAGCATACATGCATCTGGAGTAACAACTTGATTGGTGTTTGACACCATCGGCCAGTCATGTTTACAACACAAAAAGAATACCTATGTACAGCCAATAAGATGTTTGAAAACTCACAGTGACAAAGGTGGCACACTTCAGTTACACATCAGTGGAAGATGTGTAGGGAGGTACATGAAGAAGGGTGCATTGTACTCATTTATTGGTGTGATGAAGGCTGGGAACTATGGAGGAATTATGGCCTCTGATGTGGATGTCCTTCACATACTCAGTACTTGTGTTACATACAAGGGAGTAGTCAGAAATGCAACCACATGCTGTTGGGTGTTCTACTTATCATCAACCCATGGACACATCACATACCTATTGATCTGATTATAGGGTATGAAGTCCAGATTATACTTGGATTGTGTGTTTGTTTTCCTGACTTAACAAATCCTCCCCATCTTTTCTTGTCATTGCATGTGTTGTCATGACTGTAGCAACAATCTTGGTGTTTGTTGATACTAGCTATGTTATACTAATATCACAGTTGGCGTCAATGATTGCCCACAATCTGTAGTCCTTCAGACAGCTGTTTTTACACAGGATGTCCATCACTAACGGACTGGAAAGGACATAGCAGACAGCCCTCAGATATGGACCTGATCACTGGACCTGAGATACAGGTCACTTCACACATTTCAACGTAGTGAGATGTCACTTATGTGATACATTGGTCTGCTCACTTGGTGATATAGCTGTTTATGCCACATCTGACAGTGCTGATTGAATACCTCAGTGTAGATTTGTGTCAAATGCCTTGACCTGCTAAAGTTCCACAAGATGATAGTGTTGTCATCATGCATGTCCTTGATGAACTCTTTGAGGGCATCTATCAGATGTAACAGACATAATGTGGCATTAGCAACTCAAAAAGGTATGTTGCACACAGCTGGGATATTACTAGTGTCCATTTAGAAAAGGTCCATGATAACATGTTGGTCTGCCTCACAGCTCAGGAGTGGCAGGATATGTTTATACATGCATGCATCAGGAGCTGTTCCCCCTACCTCAGATGGATGCATGTTGATGTACACCCTTCTATGGGAACGTAGAGGGTGTCTTGAAATCTGTATTCAACAGTATCAGGAAGGTGTATGTGCTCAGTCATGCCATAGACAATCAGTGATGTTGTCACACCCATTGATTCTGTGTGATAGGCCTGTCATGATCTGGCCTAGAGTTTTGACACAATCCTCGATGCAGGTATCATTGCAAAACTCTCCCAGCTTGGGATTAACCCTTACATTACTAAATGGGTAACCAATTAGCTCACTGACAGAATGCTTACTGTGAAAGTTGATGAATCAACCCGTACCAGCAGAGATGCCACCACTGCATACCTCTCAACTCTAAAGATGTTCACTGACTGTCCAGATTCTGGCCTCATATGCTTGGTCTGTTTTTCATAAAATTGTGGTTTTCTGGCAAATGAGTGGTAAATCATTAAAATTTGACATCATTAAAATTTGACAGTGTAAAAAAATGACATTTTAGTCTCAGATTTCATATCCTTCAGAAAATTCATGCTAATGTAAAGCATGTCATTCTATCAACTTTCTAAGTTTGTAAGAACAATATTTAAAATGTGTCCCCATTTTGGGGCTTTTTCCCACTTTTATTTATGGATTTGTCCAGATTTCTTGCTCTAGGAGGTTGAGAGGTATGCACAATTGGTGTACTCCCAGGGATCTGTGAATGGCCCTTCAGGCTAAAGTATATGGCCTTTGGCTTACCAAGTTTGCTGATTCTTGCATATTGCATGCAATCATTGAGTCCACCAATGATGATATACTGCAAGAGGAGGTAACACAGACAAATGTTTGGTGCCAAAGCCATATGATCTACAAATAAATGCAGAAATTAGTCTTTATGTTGTCCTTCTGAAAAGTGGAATGATATGCTAATTGCAGCACTGACAACAGTCCTGTTATGCTTAAACCCAGTGATGCAAGTACTGGGAACACATGTAAATAGCAATCTAAACGTCAACCACCAAGTATCCACACTGGGGTTGAGAGCCTATGTTGTCCACATCATAAGTCACAACATCATCTTCAGATCATAGGATTGTATGACATCATTGTACTCACACCTAATCAAACCACTAATAGAGTATAATGCTCTCTTTTGCGTGTACCTCACCAGGCACATTCAACAGGTGGAGAGACCACAGGCCTTTATCATCAAGAAAACACATGACCTACAGACCATGCCATGATGTATGTGGATAGACTGAAAGCCATGTCACTGTAATCTATATTGTATAAAAGGAAGTGACTTCTGCCTGGCCTTCAGGCCAGTCCCTGACCCTGCCTTGGTGAGAATAGTGCATATCCACAAATCAGATATAGCTGATGACATCAGCAGTGTCTGTTGAGGAGATTATGGAGATAACAGTGTCCCACATGCTGGTGTAAAAGGCTCTCTGCAATGTCAAGCAAAAGCACAAACACACACACACGCACACACACACACACACACACACACACACACACACACACACACACACACACACACACACACATGCACACACACACACACACACACACACACACACACACACACACACACACACACACACGCACACTTGACTGCAGTGAGAACATTACCCCTACCTATCTGAGTACACAGACCCAGACCTCTGTATTTAAGGCAAGCACTACAGGACAAGTCTGACTTATATGAGACTACAAGTCAACTTATAGTAGATGACATTAACAAGCAGGTCATGCTGGAGAGAAGATGTTGAGATGCCTTCATGAAATGGATGTGTAGGCATGTGCAAGTATCAAAATACTGTCAGTCCATGGCAATGGAACAATAATGGCAGGATTCACAATTCTGCTCTTCTGTCTAGACATGCACACCCCCAATTGACTGCAGTGAGAACAGAAACCCTATCTAAGTACACAGACAACAGAACTCAGTACTTTATGCAACTTCCACGGCACAAGTCTGATTTATCTAAGACTGCAAGTCAACTTATAGGGATAGGGTTGCCAACTGTCCAGAATTCTTCTGGACTGTCCAGAATTAAGGGACACTGTCCAGAAACTGGAGACTGCACTATATTGTCCAGAAATTTTTTTTTATTTTAATAAAAATAAAATTACTTTTTTTTAAAAGCTGTTCTTCTTTAAGAATGCCCTTTGCGTCTGGTCACACAGACTGTGCTGTGCGACCAGATGCAACAGACACTGAAGCTGAGATTGTTAACATCTTCATGTTCCAAGCAGGTGAATTTTAATTCCTGAAGACGTTTGCACTGCTTAGCGGCTGCAGACCCTCAAACAGTCAGACAAGTGAGAGGTATGTGTGTGTGTCTGTCTCTGTTTGGGTGCATGTGTGTGTGTGTGTGTGTGTGTGTGTGTGTGTGTGTGTGTGTGTGTGTGTGTGTGTGTGTGTGTGTGCATGTGTGTGTGTGGGGGCTGAATTGGACTGCAGCTAAATGTATTAATAATTTTTGAGAGATTATATAAGGGGAAATGGCCCAGTGATTATATATGCTGCAAGTTCATCACGTAGCCCCATATTGTGACTTTAACTGGATTGTAGGAAAACGGCAACACTTAGACTAGACAAAAATAAAAATTCTGACACTGCAGACTTTTGCTTGAATTTCTAACATTCAAGGTTCAAGTTTCTCTGAAGACAAGCACAGAACTACTACATTTGGCACAGTCAGTGGCTTTTAAATAAAAATATTACATACTGTCTGTTTTGTGATCAAACTCATCTGAAGTGGCTTATTTCCTTGCCTCCACAACGAACCTATTCCAGATAATAGATGCATGATTCTGAAAAAAATATTTCTTTCATTTATGTGGTAAAACTTTAGGCTACTAAGGAAATATTTCTGATATTTACTAGGTAACTACTGAATAATAATCTGTAAAAGAGTAAGTCAAGCATTTGTGCAAATATATACATTTTTTGATAACCAAAAGCAGGGACCAATGGTGCAAAAACAACCAAGAAACGAAAGAAGGCACCACCAACCAGGAATGAACACGAACCAATCAAGGATCCAAAAACAGTTTATTCCACAAACGCTAGTACAGTTCCAACACGTTTTCATCATCAACTTCCTCAGTGAATGAAAAGCAACCACTGAACAACCCTATATATACACAAACCTATTAACATCAATTAAATCAATAAATCAATTCTTAAAACAGGTAATCAATTAGTTAATTATTCTAAAATGAACATTTTCACAAAGTAAAATTCGTACATTTAAAAATTTAATTAAAACCACATCTAATAGTCACACCAATTTTAGAATTCATCCAAAACTTTTAATAAATAAAATAAAATAAAATAAAATAAGAATAAAAACATTTGATTCAGACAATCTTTTAACTTGTAATATCATGTGTTTGTCTCCATCAAGTGGTGAAACTAAATATGGCATTTAAATTAATAAAAAATGTATGTACATAATCTGTATAAAAGCTTGTAAGAATGAGTTTAAATGATTATTTTGAATTGACTTTAAATGAATGTTTTCATTACATCCTATATATATTAAATTAATGAAACAGTGAAAGAAGTTAAAGTTTGGCAGATCTAATTTTAAGTACAGGTGCAAGAGATACCATTTCATTAAGACCCGGAGGTCTACTAGAATCCAAAACAAGTTGCCAATAAAGCTCCCTATACTCAACAAGTGTTTCCCACATACCACCCCTTGGACTCATCTCAACCACTTCCAAAATAAAAAATTGAAAGCCAGATGTTTTACAAGTGGTGGTGTGCTTGTATAGTGCATTTTTCTCATTTTGTGTTCTTATTTCATATAGATGCTCGTAGATCCTCTACTTTAATTTCCTTTCACTTTTTCCAATGTAAAATGATTCACATACCTTGCAAGTTGCTATGTAAACAATCCCTTTTGTGTTACAGTTAGCATAAGTATTCAACATTAATTTCTTTTTCCTAGAATTTAAATAAATAAAGTCTCCTGTTGATAAAAATGTACAATAATTGCAGCACCCACATTTATATAAACCCTTCTTCTCTTTTTTACCACTCAATGTATTACCTTGATCTGAGCCCCACTCTAATATATTTTTAATGGTGTTACCTTTTCTGTATATGTAAACCAGTTCTTTTTCAAAAATATACTTCAAGTCTGAAATTTTCGAAAAGTTGTTCCATTCTTTGTCAAAGATTTTCTTGATGCCTCTAGAATTACCGTCGTAGGTTGTAATCAAACTAGATGTGTAATCTTCTTTTGGTTTGGTTACTTCTTTTGTTCCATCCAAGATTTGAGTTTTACCTAAAATAGGGGCAAATCTATCATTTCTGTTTTTACACACTTCTTCTGAAATTTTATCAAAAAATTCCCCAGGATATCCTCTGTTTAAAAACAGTTCTCTGAGTGTTCTTACCTCACTTAAAAACACCTCATCTTCAGAGGTCATCCTGCTTAACCATACTAACTGTCCCTTTACCACCCCTTTTTTCTGATGTGGTGGATGGGAACTAGTATAGTACAAATAAGAGTTAGAAAAGGTTTCTTTCCTGTAAACCTTAGATACAAAATGACCATTGTTTTTGGTAATGTGAACATCAAAGTAAGTTAGTTCATGTTGATTAAAATTGAAAGTAAACTCAAGAAAATCTGTAGTGTTGTTCACATATTCTACTAACTTATCAAAGATTTCATGTTCGCCAATCCATAAAAAACATAAATCGTCCAGAAATCGACCGTATAAAATCCAATAACCCTGGTAGGGTGAATTCAAAAGATATTTATTTTCCCAGTAAATCATAATAATGTTAGCATATGTGGGAGCACAATGTGCCACCATGGCTACTCCCTTTTCTTGTTTAAAATATTCACCCTGAAAGTATATATAATTGTTTTTCAAGACCGTTTCCATAAGGGTTAAAACTACTCTGAAGTCTTTGTGTGAGATTTTTTTGCTTTCAACCAACATTTCTTCAAACCATTCCATGCCTAGTTTGTGTGGTATACATGTAAATAAATCCACAACATCAAGCGTACCAAATGCAATGCTGTCGCAAAACAAAGATGGTTCCAATTTTCTCAAAAAGTCCCAGGAGTCTACCAATACATTCTTGTTTCCTTCTAGTACACATTTCACCTTTGAATCCACAAACTTGGCTAGTGGTGCTGTCACGGATCCTTCTGCTGAGACAATGGGTCTAAGCGGTGGGTCCTGTGAGTTTTTGTGCACCTTCGGGATTCTAAATATGCATGGCACCTTTGGTTTCTCCACATGTAAAAACCTGTATGTTTCAAGGTCAATTGAACCTTCTAACAGTAGGTCATTTAATAACACTCTTATTCTTTTGTATGCAAAGTTGATTTCATTGATAGATACTCTGGAATATTTGTCAGAGTCATTAAGAATGTCCATCATTTTCCCCTCATATTGAATACTATCCATTAATACCACCTCTCCACCTTTGTCGGGTTTCATAACCCTGACACTCCTGTTGTTGCTAATTTCCTTCAAAACATCCATTTCACTAGGAGTTAAATTGGGGTGTACATATTGATGGTTCAGGTTTGATCGTAGTTCTCTTTCCACTTTTAATTCAAAGTTTCTAAGTTGTGGGTGTAATGGTGAGTTGAAAGTGCTTTTACGTTTCAAACATTCATTTCCAATGGTTATGTTTTTTCCATTAAAGAACTATTCTAAATTTTTCTTCCTAATGAATAGTTTTATGTCAACAAGTAACTTAAAAATATTAGTTCTTTGATTTGGAATAAAACCAAAACCTTTTGTAAATAAGTCAAAAAAAGATTTGTTAATGGAAACACTAGAAAAATTAAAAATGTTAAAATCCATAAATGTCCATTTGTTACCTTCGTGTGTAAAAACATTCATTAATTCCAAGCCTGTCCTCTCCTCCACTGGGGCCTCCAGGCCCTCCCCATGTAGTTTTTTGAACAGTAGTCTACAGGTTCTTTATCCATTAGTCTTTCTGACCTTCTTAGTGGGGGATATTCAACCACATCATTGTCACTATCCCCAGTCTCAGCCTCTTCACACACATTTTCATCAAAAGGTTCTTTACCCCATCTTCCATAACCCCTTCCCTGTGTTAATTTTGGTTTTGGGTAGTGGGTTTTATTCTTGTATTCATTTAAGTCTCTATCTACTTTGCCTAGTTTCCTTTCTAAAACTTCTTTACATCTAATTTCAACATCCTTTAATAATTTGTGGTACTTTTCATTCTCTAGTTCAACAGTATACAATAAATCATTTGTAATCCCCTTATTAATATTGTTTATATCAATAAACAATTTCTCCATTTCCCTTTCATTGTTTTTGACAATTGCTCTCATAATGTCAAATCCACAATTGTCAAAAACAGAAATTAAATTGTTGTGAAAATCCGTACCATTGATAACATTGTTTGGGTACTTACATACCCTAAGACCCTTTGGTACTATTTTCAGTTGTAAACAGTGCTTCAAATATCAACAATCCATTTCAAACATTTTATATTTAAAAAGATAATGATCCAAGTCATTTAACATGGTATTGTAACTCACATTGGTGCTTGTGTTACACCGTTACTATTAAAGTCAAATTTAAAATTTAAAAACTCAGATAGCCGAAATTCGCTACCTGAAAGTACTTTGTCCCTTTCTGCTGATAAACGCGAACCTCCTCGCTTGTCTCCACCTCTCGTTGTTTCTTTGTTGCCCTCAGTAGTGTTGAGAATAGTAAGGTGGTGAAAGTCGTCCAAACTACTGTTGGCAACAACTGTTCCGTTTTCCCCTCATTCACTGCATTCATTAGGCAACATTTCTTTGCGTGAGATACCAACTGCAGGCACATTGCATTGATGAGCCTCTTCCTGGTTCCCAGGTATTGGTGGTGACGATAACAGCGTAGCTAGAGATTGGCTGATGGGAGTCAATAGTGCTACCAGCTGTGTCAACTGACCGATAAGTTTACAAATCTCTCCTGTTTCAGATCCTCTGAAGGTGTTGTCCATGCCAGCCCTGGATTCCATAACAAACTGATAACCAAAAGCAGGGACCAATGGTGCAAAAACAACCAAGAAACGAAAGAAGGCACCACCAACCAGGAATGAACTCGAACCAATCAAGGATCCAAAAACAGTTTATTCCACAAACGCTAGTACAGTTCCAACACGTTTTCATCATCAACTTCCTCAGTGAATGAAAAGCAACCACTGAACAACCTTATATATACACAAACCTATTAACATCAATTAAATCAATAAATCAATTCTTAAAACAGTTAATCAATTAGTCAATATAAATTTTTTGGTCAGATCACTTTCAATAAAGCTGTGGTAAACAGACAGTAGTTAAGCTCTTGTAGTCTGTCAGGGTAACAGGTTTCTGACTGTAAATTTTTACCGAATGATTTCTGAATCCATTTAAGTTTAAGTATATCCTGATTATTATACCAACATAATAAAGCATAATAACACCTTTTGCTTGATTTATTATCTCAACATTTATTTAAAAGAAAGCTTGTTGTCACTAAAGGCACCAGGAACTCAGAAGTAATAAGTGGTTTCCAATTTGTTGTGATCAGTGGAATAAGGATGCATTTTAATCCTTGTTCCAAAGTGCATGATACAGCACTTTTAGGTATTAAGAGATAATAGATAAGTTTCTCCCTAAATTTTAAGCTGCTCCATCTACAGATTTACCTTTAAAATAATAGCTGACCCTCAATGGACACCTTTCAGAAACATAGTTTTTAATTCTGGATGCCAGACTTATATTTGAAGGTCAAAGACTCTACACTATGTATAGAATACTCTGCAATGTTTGTCAATAAAATTATTTGCTCAAAACAGAGGTAGGAGTCCCACACATGGGTTGGGAATGTAGCTGTGGGGGAGGGTTCATGTTGAGATTGTAGCTGCTATCAAGCAGCCTTGCTAGCATTTAAGGGTCAGGATCATAAGGAAGGGAGGCGGGACAGATGTAATGTGCTGTGCAATGTCCAACAGGAGTCTGAAAAGCCCACTAACAAGTTTTACCTTGTTTCAGCATATGGTCAAGCAATGGGGGATAAAGGAGCGAATCCTATTAGCATGACTTGGTGGCTAGTGGAAAGGACATGAGGAGCCAGAGGGATAGCCTAGTGTTCAACTAGGGCCAAAATGGATCCAGGACATGTAAGTGGTCATTCAATATTACAACAAACAATGGGAGGGGAAGGATCTTGAAGGGCAGGCCAGGCACACTGGTGGGCCTCAGTTCTAATGGGGAGGTCAAAGAAGTGGGAAAACTTCATGCATTCAATATGGTTTATAGGATGCCTAAAGGGGATGTATATAGTAACAGATGAATGGGAAGGGAGGATGACAGGATGCCAACTCTGTGTATGTGGAATGTACTGGGCTCACTGTTTTTATGTGATATTTTCCTGGTAGTTTGAGAGATTGGATGGTAGCAGCTCAGCCTGAGACAGTGTGAGGTCTACTTCAAGATCTGACAGTGCATTTTTCACAGTTTCCAGTAGTGCTCATATTTGTTTCGGTTTATTCATATAAGCACATTTATTTCGGATAAATAATGATGCATGGGTGAGGAGTCATGGCAGCTGCAGCATTATCTTTGTCTACTTCTATGTTTATATGCTTTTCCAAGTGACTAGGGAAGTGTCAACATCATGGCTTAGCATGAAACCCATGATGATAATGGGACTGAAAGTGATTATGCTCCAGGTAATTTATAAGCTGTCTGTGAATTCTTTAGTCAGACACCTAGAAAGTGTTGAAACAAGAAAAATAGATCAGTACATAGAATGTTAGTTGGAAAAATATAGATAGATAGATAGATAGATAGATAGATAGATAGATAGATAGATAGATACACGTATACACACACTGACACACCACACACACACACACACACACACACACACACACACACACACACACACACACACACACACACACACAGCTGGCTTCCTGCAGAATGTTGAGTCTGTGTTTTGGCAACAGCTGTTTATTCAACTGTATATGATTGACTAAGTAGCTGGTAGACAGATGTGTGAAATCACAGATGAAGGGCAGATTACCAGTTTACCATTTTATTGTAAATAGGCAATCTATTCTTCAAGGGCAGCGGGCACTGCATTTGTAGATGAAACACTGAAATATAAAGCTGTTCGCTAGCAGCAACCTTTTCATTAGTTACAGATTTCTTTAATGTGAAATTATTCAGATGACTTTTACTTATGCAAAGGCTGTGTATATTGACTGATATTGGTGGATTGTAATGACAGAAGTTTGAGTGGCCTTTTATGATTTAAATGTGCTGAACTGGGCAGTTTTGTCATTAATGGTTCATATGTTTTGTTGCATTGCTTACTGGAAAAATGTTCAAAACTATAAATTTAAAACATGCTTTAATAAGTGGTGCTGTATTATACAAAGCATATAGGTTCATAGGTTCATAGGTAGGTACTAGGTTATCTGCCCAAAGGCATTTATAAGCCTAGCCAGAATGTGTTGGCTTTCACTGCCCCCGTAGATTAGTTCCCTGTGCCTCTGTCCAGCAAAGCCACTGAAGTGATCCCCAGGGTAAACTTTCTGTTTCTCATCCACTCGTCAAGGTTTCTCTTGAAGAGTGTTAGCGAGGAGCTCTGCTTAATGTAGATTGGAATCTTGTTCCAAAGCATGGGAAGTCTCTGGGACAGGAATCTATCCCTCCAGCACTTCCTATTTATTGTTGTGGTGAGGTTTAGATCCCTAGAGCGTGTGGCTCGAGGGGATAAGGTTTTCTTTAGGTGGAGCATGTCCATCAATTCTGGGTTGGACATGGCCTTGTATGTCAGGCAGAGATCACCTTGAGCAGGCTGTATGCAACCGAGTACAGCTGGAGTTTCTTCAGTTGAGCTACATAGGGCATCTGTTTGAGGCCAGTAATCATCTTGGTGAGGTACTTCTGTCATCTTTCCAGCTGTTGCAGCTGTCTTGTAAGGTACATCCCAAATAGGGTGTTGTACTCTATGATGTGTCTGATGAGTGATGAGTAGAGGGGCACATGACCTCTTTTGATCTGGATGCAAACTCTTTTGTGATTAGGTGGGCCACATAGAAGGATTTTCTAACCTCTTTGGCAATGTGATTATCAAATTTAATTATTGTATATTATAATTTAATTATCATATATTATAATTTAATACAATCAGGAAGGTAAATCAAAGAACTTTTGCATGGTCCTAAAAATATGTGTAAGGGGATGTGATATGAACACAGCCCAAAGGTAAATTTAATCCGCCAGTGACCAGATGCATTTTCTTTGACCGTGGGTTTCAATGCTGATTCAGTGAATGTGAGTTTCCAAGGCAGAGAGGAGAGAAGTTTTAATGCTAAGTTTGTTTTCATTGTGAGACTGTATTGCTTTGTTTAGCAAATGTCTATCAGTGTCTGTGCTATAAAATTTGAAATAAAAGTTTTAAATTAATTCCAAATATTTGTAATCATTGTAGAAGCAAAGCACAAGACAATATGCACACTGAGAGGTTTGAACAGTGTTTATGGCAAATGGGAAGACATTGAGAAATAGCCAAGTAATGGGACACTGGAATGCCTGCGTGGGGGAGGGGGTATCAAAATTACATGCATTTTGCTTTCACGACATGTCCAGAATTTGTGACATGCAAAGTTGTCAACCCTAGGGATAACATCAGTAGGCCACGTTGGACAGAAGATATTGGGAGGCCTGCAAAGGTTCATAGCTTCATATGTTCATAGGAGGTTACTAGCCTAATGGCCCTAAGGTGTTTACAAGCCTAGCTGTGTAAATACACAAGTACCCTTACTGAGCATAGTTAGATGGTCATTCTTAGCAAAGCAAATTTGTAAGAAGCACCAAATGGCCCTATACATGAGGGACAGAGGTGCCACCCCAGGGGTGAATTTACAATCACCCATCTAGTTTTCAAGGTTGTGCTTAAATAGGTGGGAGCCTGTTAGGGAGGAGTAGCAATTACTGGCAGATGTATCTGCCTCCCCAGCATATTCTGTTTAAGTGACATGCTAGGCTGAGATCCCTGGAGCAAGTTATTTTTGTTGCATTTGATTTGAAGATGTCCAGCATTTCCAGTAGGGCAGAGGAGGCTATTATAGAGGAGTGTCAATCACTGGAAAATATATATATCTTCCTAGTATGTTCTGTTTATGTCACAGGCTAGGTTGAGATCCATGGAGCAAGTTATTCTTTTAATCCTGTTTGATTTGTAGATGTCCAGCATTTCCAGTATATAGGCCAAGCATAGGTCAGGTCTCAGCAGCCTGCATGATACTGAGTACAGTGACATGTCTTTCAGCCTTTCCATGTGTATGTCATGTTTTGGAGGCCCTGGATTTTCCTGGTCACAAACCTCTGCATTTTCTCCAGTTGCTGCAGGTGTCTGGTAATTTACAGCCAGGAGGGACCTTGGCTGTGATGGTCTTATTTATGAGGTGTGCAATGTAGAATGTGTGTCCCACCACTATGGACACATAGTGATTGAAGTATAGATAGCTATCAGCATGTGTTCTCAAGTCTCACAACACTGTGTTTGAGCTTAGATGGGTGCTATGTATATCATAATTAGCAGGGATACTTCACTGCCAAAGTTGAAAATGAGGCATTGTTTGCTTTAAGGTTCAGTCCATGAGTTTGGCACTAATCATTTGTCTGTGTCAGCCCCTTCTGTAATATGGTACCATCATTGGGGACTCTATATGGCTGTGTCCAGTTAACAGTCATCCGCAGACTTGGTAAACCACAGGCCATCTACCTTTACCTGGGCTTCAGAGAAATAGTTTCCAAACAGTTGGGGCCCCAGCACAGATCCATGTGTATTCCACTGGTATGCGGTCTAGTGATGGAGGTGCAGTCCCCAACTTTGACAGTTTGTGCTCTGTCAGTGAGCTAGTTGACTATCCATCTAGTAATGTATAAGATTCTTCCCAACTGGGAGATTTTCTCTATGATACATAAATGGGGGATAGTGTCAAAAGCCTTGGATAACTCATCTGAAGTGCTATGTCCCATTGTCCCTCATTCAGGTCTTTGGGGTCAGAATCAAAGTAAGCCCACTAGCTTTAATAAGCAAAATATGCCCCTGGCAGAACCCAACATGGGTGGAGTCAAGTGTTTTGAAGGTCACTTATACCCCTGTGGATAAGGTCCATGCTATTCCATTCCTAGCCTAGCAGATAAGGTTTTTTAGGCTTATGGGTCAATAATTCTAGTTCTGCATGTTACCAGATTAATATGCATTGCATATCACACAACAATGGATATTAATTTCTGTAGCGTAGATGATATTTGTGTGGAAAAATTTCTGAGACACCAGGGTTATAGTGCTTGGGAGGAGGCAACCCATGGCTGTATTGTAAATATGTGACATATTGTTAGATAGGGCCTGTGATGACCCACCACTGGACCAGTAATCAAGGAGCCTCAATCCTTACCACTGTGACCAGTGGGGGATGTTCACTGGGACAATAACAGGTACACACACAGTATTTCCAGATGCAGCTTTCTGCATCAAGGGGAACTTTCCTTAAGAGCACACAGAGACCACAGTCAGTCCTGGGCTTATTTCTTCCTCTTTCGTCAGATCCCCAATAAGACCCTTCACTGGCACAGCTATAGATTTGTGTCCTTAGCCAGGGTTCCAAGCTGTGTCCTCCAAAAATCTCTTAGTCCAGCTAGTGCTTTGTGTACCTGTCCAAGTAGATGACACACACACACACTCTTGGAGATTTGATTTGAACACACACACACACACACACACACACACACACACACACACACACACACACACACACACACACACACACACACACACACACACCTGGGAAAGGCTGCTCTACCCACTTCTTTTGCCCAGACTATAAGGTAGTCTTCACTGCCACCAGAACCCCTCACCAGCTACTTTAAGGCCCTTATAAGGGTGCCTAATATACTGAGTAAAAATAATATTAATACAAATGGTGGTTTGACCAAGATCAAGGCTCTTAGGAGTGGTCCATGCAGTGTCACCAAATAAATATGCAAGTACTCTTAAAACTTAAATATCTCTACAGAGATCAGCCACAATTAAAGGTTTAAATATATTTAATAAGAAATAATAAAATAACAAGAAAATACTAAGTATGTATTCACAGTGACATCAGAGATAAAAACACAGGAAATATTTAAAATAACTTTGAAAGGCAGGTTCAGACAAATAAAGAAAAACAATATCTAAATTAAGCTTCACTATAATCCTGACTTTATCTAAGAGAGTTACTATTCCCTACTTACTTAATAGGACAAGGCTGATGATGTAGTGAATGGTTCTTCTTATTTTCAGGCCCAAGACAGAATATAGAATGCTCTGTCTCACCAAGAGATGTCTCAAAATAATAACTAAAATATTACTTCTGAGATATCTTGCAGAATTACATCACTTCTGGTCATCTGACTTCTAGTTTGCATGCAAAACCCCCATTGCTGGAAGCTGGCAGGACTTATCACCTACCTGTAAAAATACACACACAAGGGCTTTTGCTCAGATCTTCAGCAGGTGCTGGAAGTCATAAAACAATTGCATACTTCCACGCTTCCACAGTAGTAATTAGTTCACCACAAAGACAATACAGACAGCTTCCTAGTACAGACTTTGTGTCTCTCACTGTATTGAAACCTGCGAGATAGCATCTTTATGGTCTACCTTATATTTATTTATTTATTTATTTCCAGTTTGATAACCGGGGATTCCACTGGGCCCGAAAGCCCATTTTCAGTGGAGGCCCGGGGAGAAAATCTCCATATTACAAACAAACTGCACAATTAAACTATTTATAAGCAAGTAAAAAATGAAATTTTATACATTTGCATGGTTAGCACAGAAAAAAAAGCAAAAATGAAATACACATACATTTAAAATGCAAAAGAAGTAAATCAGAAGAGAAGTGTAGGAAAGAGGCAGTGCAAATAAGTAAAAGGCGAAGAAATGCCAGGTGGAGGAAAAAAAGAACAATTAGACAAAGATTAATTTTATGTTCATGATCAAAGATACAGTTGCATGAAGAGGCATTATAGGCAGTAAAGGTGTGAAGATATATAGAGTATTTACATATAGTTTATACAGCGAGAAAATTGTTAAAATAAAGTTATAAAGTGATTTAACTTCAGATTTTTTTTAAAGTTTGCTGGACTGAATTTAACCTCCTGTCTGCCAGTTTCCTCTATTAAAACATAAATATTTAAACAGTTACAATAGTGCATGTACATTTCTGCTCTCTATTCAATAGGGCACACTGTGGATACATTTCAAACACAAGCACTTTACAAATATCTTTTCAACACAAATGTCTGTACAAATCAGTTTGATATACACATGACATACAGTTCTAATACATTTGTAACACAAGCATCTTGTATCATCACCATCATCATCATCATCATCATCATCATCAGCCCCCATTTTCCCATTTTGCTTTCTACATGTGGTTGGGGTATCGTGTTAACTTTTACCATCTCTCTCGATTCAGTGCCACACTCCTGCCTTCTTCAGCACTCCTGCCTGACTGTTGCAGATCTTCTTTCACACAATCCATCCACCTCTTTGCTGGAAATCCTTGCTTTCTCTTACCTGCTTCCTGTCTGTCCCAAACCTTCCTCACCAGATTGTCTTCTGCTTTTCTACACATGTGCCCAAACCACTGTAATAGATTATCTTTGATCTTTTCTGCAATTTGGAGCTACTTTGGCTTTTGCTCTTATGTCCTCATTTCTTCATCTGTCCCACAGTGTGCATCCAATCACCTTTCTCAGGCACTTCATTTCCATCACCTCTAGCTTTTTCTACTGTTCTGTCTTTACTGTCCAGATTTCTGTACCATACAGTAGTACTGGTCACACCACTGTCTTATGCACCTTACTTTTCAGCTTCTTTGGCATTCTTCTGTCATAGACTACACCTGATACTCTATATCAGTTGGCTGCAGGCCCTCTGATTCTAGCTTTGACCTCTTCATTCAGACTACCCTTCTCCTCAACTACTCCTCCCAGATACTTGAAGCTGTTTACCTGTTCCACTATCTTCCCTTCTATCTCTATTCCCTTCTTCTTCTGATTTCCCCAATTTGCTACCATTACCACCATTTTATCTGTGATTAGGTTCATCCCATGTGCCTTCAGATTTGCATTCCATTCTCCTATCCTTTGCTGACGTTCTAGCTCAGAGTCTGCCTGTACTGCCACATCATCTGCCTACAGCAGATTTGTTGATCCGTCCCCTCCAACCTGTTTTCTAATGTAGTCCATCACCAGTTTGAACAGCAGTGGGCTCAGAGCTGAACCCTGATGTACACCCACACCCACTTGGAACCCCTCTGTGAAGCCAAACACTGTTTGCACTTGAGTCATTGGGTTCTTGTACATAGTCTGCACTAATTCTACCAATGTTTATGGGACTTCAAACCACCACAGTACTGCCCAGATCATCTTTTTGGGGACCTTGTCATATGCTTTCTCCAAGTCTAGGAATGCCCAACTGGACTGTCTCCTCATCTCTAGCTTCTTCTCAAGTATCTGTCTCATTGCAAACATCGGGTCAATTGTGCTGCATCCTGATCTGAATCCAAACTGCTCATCTCCCATTTTACATTCTACTAATCTGTGTATCCGTTAATCAATCACCCTCTCCAGAACTTTCATGCAATGTGATAGGAGTTTGGTGCCTCTGTACTGCCCACAGTTGTGGATGTCCCATTTGTTCTTGTACACTTGCACAATTATGCTTATTTTCCAGTCATCTGAGATACTCCTTTCTCTCCACACTGCTATTAGTACCCTGAGGAGACATTTCTCCCCTATCTCATCCAGCATTTTTATCATATCTGCTGTGACTTCATCTGAGCCTCCTGCTTTCCCTGACTTCATTTTCCTTAGTGATGTTCTTACTTCTCTCATTGTAGGCTATTTCTGTGGCAGTACAGTTTTCTTCACTCAGAAGCTGCTGGAAATACTCCTTCCATCTGCCTTTGATGACCTCTGGGCTGATGAGCAGGTTGTTGCTGACATCCCTTATGAAGAGTGTCTGACTCTCTTCTTTATCTTTCAGTCTTTACCTTGTATAAATCAGTTTCTGAACCTGATATAGTTTCTTTGTGCCCCTTACTGAGTTACTTCCTGAAGTTGGTAGAGTGTCTCCGATGCCCTATTATTTGCTATTGCAACTTTTTTCTTAGCTTCTTTGTTAGTCAACCAATAGTCCTTCCTAGCTTGGTCAGTCTTTTCTGTCTCCCACTTCTTCCTGCACTCCTTTTTTTTCTTTTGATGACTTCCTGGACTTCTGCATTCCGCCACCAGCTTTCCTTATGTACCTTATTTCCATACCTGGCTTGGCCACATATCTTTTCTGTAGTCCTAAGACATGCAGTTTTTAGGTGCTGCCATTCTTCTTCAACTCCACCAATTTCCTCCTCTTCTTGAGGTGCTAGAGCCCTGAGTAATTCCTTGAACTATTGTAGTTTCTCTCCAGTCAACTTCGAGGTTTTCAGTCTGGTCTCTGTTGACCTTAGAGCCTTCTCTGACCACTGCTTGCAGCTGATTGTGGCAACTCGTGATTTATGCTCTGGGCCGATTGTTTCACTGGGGATGACTTTGCAATCATGGGTTCTGCCCCAGTGCCTTTTCCTTATTATGAGGAGGTCTACCTGATTTGCATCTTGACTACTCTTGTATGTGATCTTGTGACTGCCTCTCTTTCTGAACCATGTGTTGGCTATCAAGCCATTTGCCAGACAGAAGTCTATAATGGCTTCTCCTTCTTTATTCCTGTTGCTCCACCCATGTGGACCCAGGCAGTCCTCATATCTTGTTCTGTCTGCCCCAATATATGCATTCTAGTCATCCATTATCAACACCAATCCATGTTGTCCTGCTTTATCTAGTAGGTCCTGCAACTACTGTCTGAATGCACTCTTCTTCTCACTATCACAACCCTGCTATGTGGCATAGGCCAAGATTATGAATACTACCCTATTATTACACTGGAGTCTGACTGCCACGAATCTTGTATAAATCAGTTTGATATTCACAAATGACATATAATTATTTACAAAATTCCAGCAAACTGTGCTGGCAATACCTCCTTTCGTCATAGGGCATTCGGTTTGTTATGTTAAAAATTTAAAATTTCAAGTCATAGACAGGAAATGGACAGTAAACAGCAGTAATACATAATAATATTTACATTTCCATTGCTCTACAAGCAGATGGCTTGTGTGATTGTTGGCAAAGTGTTCATGCATGTGAGATAGACATTTCCAAGACTATTCATGCTTGTGCACAGCTAAGCAGTGTGCAAATGCGAGCCCCATTGCTAAAGTCTGAGAGTTAGTATTGAGTCTATGAAACACACCTGCTGCTTAAGTGACTTTGTGGCAGCAGGTGTAAATGCATTGATACATTTGCTTCTGAGACCAGATGATACTGGGTTCGGGTCCAGGTGTATGTAATAATTTCAAATACTTTTAAAATAAACATTGATAATGCAGTGAAATACATTCTTTATAGTGCATGTGTTGCTATGTGCTGGCATAGCACAGCAGGTTTAAGCAGAATTGTGTGGAGGTAACTCCATCATTTTGTCATCCCTCACTGTCACTGCTCATTGGTGCACAATGCACACCTCTGTGCACATATGGAGCCCAAAAAGTGAAGGGATCCATTGCTTTTCCTGCTACTTATGTGTGCTGTGTGCGATTCTATTTTATGACAAGATTAAAGTGGTGAAAATGCAGTAGACAGGAAAGTGGTGAAATGAGAAGCAAGCAGCAGGAAGAACAAAGGGAAAGCAGTACAGTAATGTGCAGGACAGAGATAGGAAAGATCCATATATATCCATTTCTTTAACAGTGTAAACTGAAAATGTGTGCAGAATATTAACTGAAGAGGGGTAACTACAAAGAGATCATGTCATATAGCCAATTGGACTGAATAAGGTGTGTCAAGAAGATATGTGTCGAAAATGGAGAGCTATGTATGGGGCAATTTTTTTTTTATTTATTTTTTTTCTTGTGGGACAGCTGCCCATTTTTTTTATTTCAGAGAGAGAGTAATGATGGGGAAAGGATGCAGGTATGTCTGGGTCAGATAAGTTGGGTAGGTGAGGAAACAATTGCAGACAGACAAGATAAACAAGACAAGAGACAGAGATGGTGATGGACACAAAAGGTTGGGGGACACCATGATTGGGGTGAGGGAGGGGACAACCCAGACCCATGCCCATGAAGCTGGGAGACTGTGAGAATTGAGTCCTCATTCACTAGAGTGTCATAACTGTCACCTTACTCTGCTGGTGGCTGGTGTGCTTGACATCTCTTTGTCCTCCTCCTCCTCCTATGGAAGTTGAGGGTGAGCAGCCTCTCCATCCAGTGAAGGTATGCCCCAGTGATGCAATGCAAGACCCTACACACCATCACTGGCAACTCGCTGCAGGTGATGAAATCACCACCTCCACTACTGATCTTGGAGGGTACCATTGGACCAGCCTCCAGGGCAGGACTACCTCAGGGCACAGGTAGTGCAGGGGTAGCAGAGATATTGCTGTCAGATTGGCTCCCAGATGTGCTAGACATTGGTGCTGGAGCAGGTGGAGAAGGGGCAGGCTGATCCACTAGGGCTGGCCTACCTTGTTGTGCTGTGGACCATTTTGTGATGTGATACACATGGATGACATGGACACATTTTGACAACACATAATAAAAATAAAAATAAAATAAAATAAAAAAAAGAATACAATAAAATAAAAAAAATAAAAAATACAATAAAATAAAAATAAAGAAAATAAAAAATGAGAGATAAGGGTTGGGGTGAGAGAAAAAAGAAAAAGAGAGATAAAATTAGTATCATGATATGCCACATACAATGCATTAATACAACTATAAAACTCTTATCTTAAGCTTTACATTTATGTATACATCCTAACAGATGCACACTATACTACAGACTGCTGCAAGTAATCCTTGAAATGTGCATATATTACACATATGCATGTTCAGTTATACAGGTTACAGTTTACAGCAGGGCATTTGTGCCTCTGGTGTACAGTTTGTAATTTAATGTAAATATTATTGAAGAAATAGTGTTGTATAGTTGTGAATTGTTGTATTTGAACCCACAGCCTCTGACTAAAGTATAGTATTGGATTGTTACAATTTGTTTGAGCTACTGACTATTGCATGCATACTTGCTTTTGCAGTTGGGATATGCATGCAGAATTTGATACAACACTATAAAATACCAATAAAGCTATCTTTAACTTTTAGTAATACAATAACACTTCTCTTCTGCTGCATACATACCACTTGCTTTCCTCAGTCTCTCCAATTGAGCTTCATGGGTCTGGACATTGTACTCATGACCCATGGCAGCTGGGGAAAGATCAGAAAAAAAAACAGAAGAGCATTATGCATACCACTCTTGCCTATATTAAGCTTTCTAAGTTTTACAAGTACTCTCTTTAGTTTATACTATCACTGCTGTAGGATATCCACAGTCCTAAATTCATCCAATCAATGATTGGGAGTATCCCTTTTTCTCCTCTGTAGGTCATTGAAATGATACCTACATTGCTCTCCAATGTATGGGATACTACTGGCGCTGGATACAGCCTGGGACAAACTATTCCATGCCTTAGACTTGTACTGGGAGCCTGAATAGTCCCCCTGCAGAAGCCTTTGGCTGTGGTACTTTACCAAGAATCCCATAAATATCCTGGACTCATGGACATCCCATCTCTGTGCCCTAAACCTGGCACATTCCCCAATAACACCAGCTATATCTACCAGCAGACCCAGAGCAATGGAGACTGATGTTTTTCCTGCCAATTCCAGTTATTGCATTTACTGGGAGTACTCACAACAGAGTAAAGGGTTTGCATGATGGTAAGAGGAGAGCAGCAGTGCCAAGCAGTGAGGAATTAAATAACTGCAACTGGAAAGTTAGTCTGACACTTGGCCTTAGTTTGATGTAGCCTGGAAATGTATTTTGGAAATTAGAAAGTAATTGTTAGGTGAGTTACGTATGCAGACGTGAAATGGGGGCATAAATGTAATGGCCTGACACATTTGTATTTACCTTATACACTGAGAAAATTGATATTTACACTATGAGATTCAAACCTAGGCATAAGAGACAAAACATTTTTTCTACAGCATTGATTTTCCATCTTTGCAACCGAAGATGTGTTGCTTAAATGTAGTCAGGAATCATACATAAATACAAGTAACAGTATGAGGTGTTACACATGTATGTGTGTGACCTGACAAGGTTATTGGAAATAGATCCAGTTGTGTACGTGTCTTAGGCAATTGTGAAGCCCATGCAAGCCCAGATAGCAGAATTATAATTATAGAACTATAGTACACAGTATACCCTCAGTTATACATCTGAAAACATGATAATGGTGTCTCATCTCCCATACATATAATTAATATCAGCTCCACTATCTAAAGTGTTGTAAGTGAGAGTGGATATAATGAGAAGTGGAACCACAGTAAAAGGGTATGGAATATCCTGCATTAGAACCCAGGACCATGTGTATGGCAGTCCTACACTTACACCTGTTGCCACAAGACTGTTGAATTAACACTTGTCTATGTTTCAGTTCATTGATATAAACTGTATTGTCACAACAGTAAAAAAAGGTTGCACACCCTGTACAGAATCTATGACCTTCTGTACTCCAGCCTTACACTTGCACAGCTTCAGTACAGAATGCCAGGAATGAGATTTCACAATACCCTGCACTGTCCTTTACTGTGTTTGGACCATATACTTAACTATCATACCTCTCAGATATCCAGATTCTCACAGAATGTCCAGGTTTTGCCTTATATATATATTTCATTGTGCTCTTTATCAGAGTTGTGGTTTCCTGCCATATCCCTGGGATGATCTCAGGATTGATGTGGCTCAATAATTACATACATTTAAGTTTCAAACTTCAAATCATTTAAAAAATGTACCTTTACAGAAACCCCTTGTTATTCTAGCAGATTTCTAAAGTGCAAATATGTCAAATGTGTCCCTGTTTCTTGGTCATGGCTCCCCCATCATGTTGGCCTTTGTCCAGAAGTTTTGAACTAAGTGATTGAGAGCTATGAAAACTATTATCTGTTAACCCCTGGTAATCACTGTGGCATTCCACCCAAAACCATGGGCCTTCAGTACTCTGACTTAAACAGGATTGCTATGCGTGTTTGCTTACATGGTTTCCTGGTGGGCAACACTGTTGCCAGCCACAAAACATCACTTATTTACATTTAAACACACTGAGTGGCTTGAATATTCAATGAGTGTTGCTGCTCATGGCAAACCACTGCACACACATCTAAGTTCCACGAAGGCTTCACATGAAGCCTACATGGAGTTTATTGAATCCCTGCAGAGATTTATTTATAGTTAAATTATAATTAGCAAATTTAGAAAATTCTTCAATTGAGTTAAGTATTTTTGGACTATGTTAGTGCATATGAGATATATATTTATATCATCTGCAAATGTAGTTAAAGGTATATTAAAGTTATACTATGATGGTATTAAGTTACTTGTGATAATACTAGAAAGAAGACTTCAATGTATATATTGAAAAGGTAAGGGGATAAGGGTCATACTTGATATAGATAACTCAAGATTTTTATAGGAGATGAAAAGTTTTTAATCATTGAAATCTGTTTGTAAGGTTTATATTGAGAGTTTTGATAAACTGAATAAATTCCTCAGGCAATCAAATCTAGAAAAAGAAGCAAAAAGAAAAAGTTAAATTGATTTTGTCAAACACTTTACAGTCATCAGTCATTAATGTACAATTGTTAGTCTCATAATTTAGATTTAATAGTTTAATGTCTAATGGAATTTTTAATTTTTGACATGTGGCTAGATTTGGATAGTAAAAACTTTTATTCCTACTTTAATTTGGTAAAAGTAATATTTGATTCATATAGCTATCTAGCTGTTCAATTGTGTATTGCATGGGAATATTTTCATAAACATTTCAAAATGATTCCTCAAATACAGTGATTATGTTTGTACTATCCTTATAAACCGCATTTTTAAATTTGATGTCATCTATTGATGTATACCTCCTCTGATATCTAATTAATTCAGCTAATAATTTAGAAGGACCTTATACCCATTCCAAGTATTTAGCTAGTACATTGTTTTCATATCAGGATAGTTAGAAGTGACATATTACATTAAGTTTTTTTTTTTTATTTAGATCCTTTATTTGTATCCTAAATTGCAATTGTAAGTTTTAATTGTAAGTCTTCTTTTATTTCTTGTTCTTTCTTTTTTGTTCCTTTTTATGGAAAGTCTCCATGATAATTAATAAACCTCTTAACTGAGTTTCAAAAGCTGCTTATCTTATATGTATTTTATCCTTATTTGAGAAAATATGAAGGAATGTATTCAACAATGAGCTTATTTTATTGGTTAGCTCTTGATTTTTCAATAAATGCCCAGTAATTGTAAGATGGTATTTGAACAGAATTTTAATCTACCTTCATCTGAAGAATAATTTTTGAGTGGTCTGAAATAGTCCTGGGTTCTGTTGTAAACTCTACCATGCTCCTATGAAGGTTATTAAAGATAAAAAAAGTCAATTCTTGAGCATGGTTTAACTCTAGGAGAGAAGTGTATAAATATATTCATATGTGGGTTCAGATTTTATTGTATCTGATAAGTCAAGTTGATATTGGATATCTACAATAAACTGAGATATATTTGCATCTTTTCTATTTAATACATTTGTCCTAGTTCTATCAGGATCTATCACTGTGCTACAATCACCGCCTATTAATAGGTAATGATTTTGGTAACCAGAAAGTGTTTAAAGAATATCAGACATAAATTCTAATTGATTGGTGCAGGGTACATAAATATTAAATAGTAACATGGGTGTCTATAATGCAGGAAGTATACATCTAATGCAGCGCCATTTTCTTAGAAGGTCATAACCTGAATCTATAATTCTCCCACTTAAAGTATTCTTGACCAGTATTGCAACTGTATCTTTATTTGTATCTTCCAAGTTATTTCATAATGCTTTATCCATTTCTTTGTAGACTGAGACCTTTGAGTCAGAGACATGTGGGTTTCATGAATAAAGCTAATATTTGCATTAGTTTTATATAAAAGATATGAATATATATATTTTTAGCATCTGAATACCTTTAATATTCAAATGTTCTACTTTAAAATTGACTTATAGACCCAATAACACACTTATAAATAGTCAATATTTGAAAGATAATTAAAAACAGTTCATTTAGACTTTACAAAGTGAAATAACTTGATAGTGTCCAAGTGAAAAATTTGGGAATTTGGTACATTGTAAAAAACTAATAATAGATATGTAAATAACATTTATAGAAGTTATTGTACCTATGATATTTAAAATCAAACCTATTAGTGTGCCACCAATTAAAAATATTTAAACTAAGTTCTGGATAGAATGTAGTTATCTTTAATGTTTGCATATATTTTGGTAATGAAAAACAAACCCTCTCCTCCACTTTGAAGGCCTTCAGAAAATGGCATAATTTTTCCATAGATATTGTAGTAAAAAGAGACAAGGAGCAGTTGAAAAGGAAGAAATCAAAATTGAATGTGGAAGGATTGAAGAATATTACAGTGTAAGAAAAAAGAGGAGAAAGACAGACATTGACAAGATGGCTCAAGCTGTGGATGTACAATGTCAACTGGATGAGAACTGTAAGCTTGCAGATGTAATAAGCAATGAAAACAGTGGGATTTATAAGACTAATGGTGATGGAGATCATTTCTTTGTAATGATTGATAGAGGATATATTGCTGAATTAGAAGTTGAAAATTCAATTATTAGAGGAACTGATACATATACAGAGAAGATAATGTACATCAAATAGTATTATGCTTGGCAGGAGCAGAAATAGAGGCTGTGAGACAGGGCCTTAGAATGCCTTAATGCAAGGAAGTATGCATCTGTTTTGTTCATGCCAGTACAAATGATCTCATACACAAGGACTGTCCGACTGTTGGAACTTACAGCCCTTTTAGATAGCATAGCTTGTTTAGGTGTTAGGATGTATTTTTTCACAAATCATATATATAGAAAGGAGAGTCAGGTCAGCATGAATGAAAAGATTGTTTAGGTAAATACCTACATAAAAAGTCACATTTTAAAAAACAGAAAAGTGTACAGCAGCTAGCCTAATTTGGGGCACATATGTGTTCAGACAAAATGATGTGCACTTGTTAAGATCAGGGAACAGAAATTTTGCAACAGCTATTTGCGTATTTAACAAACACATGGCAGGATTTTTGTCAGGTCGAAAATTTAACAATTCACTGATAGCAATGTTTGTGCCTCCCTGATGGTTGTTAGTGTTAGGAGCATTAATAATAAAGCTTTTAATTGGAACATTTGCTACAGTACCACAGGACTGATGCTATTGTTTGCAATACATGGATAAATAAATGACTGGAAACCAGTTTTGTCAGGGTATAAATGTTCTTATTGTAACAGACATTCAAACAAAAATCAGGTGGAGGTGTTATGATAGGGATTAAAGAAAGGTATGTGACTTGTGATTATTACATGTTCTGTGATAACACCAATACTATAGAATGCGTAACTTATTTATTTATTTATTTTAGTTTGATGACCGGGGAAGTCCACTGGGCCAAGAAGAGCCCGTTTTCAGTGGAGGCCTGGGGGAAATGCCCCATCAACAGTATCAATGAATAACAAAACATGCATAACAGAGAGAATATATATGCTGAGAGAAACAATTTAACAAGTGTTAAGAGATAACATAATATACAAAGTAGCTGTAGTGTCAGAGGACTTGACTGCTATTAATCTTTGCATTTTAACTTAAAGAAAAAAAGTTAAACAAAATTTAACAAGTCTGAAGTCTGAAGAGAATAATATTATATACAGAGTAGCTGTAGTAACAGTGGACATACACTCAATGTAAATTACAGATATGATGAAAATGATAGAAGAAAATACAGTCCAGCAGAATAGGCAGAATGGAGGAGATGTATATGATGAATATGGTGCCAAAGAGGAGAGACAGACATGGCTGTGAAAATAAAGATGAGTGGGGAGGGGCTCATGTATGGGAAGAGCAGGGGCAAATCCATTTAGATGAAACTAACTAACTAACTAACTAACTGTGACAAGAAAGACAACCCTGAAACGTATAACAATTATTGGAGCACACAGACCACCAAAGTCAAGTGCTGATGACCTGGAAGATTTCATATATTTCTCAAATCAAAAACAGGAAGGAAGAATAACAGTGGCTGGGGACTTAATTTTCCCAGAAACAGGCTAGAATAATATTGATTCAACAAAATCAGTAAGGAAATCATTCACAAAGTAAGTTCAGGAACAATTGTTTCAGATTGTAAAAACAACTACCAGGGAACAGAATATACAGTACTAGGCATTGTTTGCATTCCTAAAGAAACTACTGTTACTTCATGTCAAGTTTTGCCACCGTTGATATGCAGTGATCATGGAGTTATAAAGGTTAGTTTGTTGCTAGACAGTTCTGCCAAACTGAAAGCTAAGCCAATGCCAGAAGATTAATATCATAGTATATGGAAGCAAAACAGTCACTGTGAAAAAAATAATTGGAGTGATGCATTCAGGCGAGAGACAGGACAAGAAATTGAAAAGTTTTGAAAGAGAAATTATATGAATGCAAAAAAAAAAAAAAAAAAAAAAAAAAAAAAAAATGTTTGACATCAGGATCTAGGCACACAACATCAGGAAAATATATTTCCATAAGAACAAGATACTTGATTAAGGTGAACTTAAACTTTCAAAGCAATGATAGTAATCCCTGTATTCCTGGGTTTACTGCCTGTAACTGCTTCAGATCTGCTGGCAGTTGTAAGGAAGTAGCAGTATTTGCCAAAGATATCATCACCAAGTGGCTGACTTTTTGGGACACCAAATATGAATTTCTGGATATTCAAGTCAGCCTAACCAAGATTAATTACCACATTACAGCTACCTATAGAACAACCTCTATGCCCTCTTCTGACCATAGTAGCAGTCTTAGCACCTTACCCAAAACGGCAATTAAACCCATTACCTTTCTATTGAGAGAAATAGGTTATCTATCATTAAACTAGCTGATGTACCCAACCAATGGTTGGTATGCACAGTGCTTCCCTCACATTATAAGTACTAATTTCCTGATAAAAACAGCTAACCATCCTACTAGGGGCCAAAGTACCACTGATTTTGTCCTAACAAATATGATTACTTCTTGCCCAACTCCATATGTAACATCTTCCTTTGTTATGCAGTGCATACATTAGTGAAGTTCTCCTTTAAAACTGGTAGTACTTCCACTGCAAATAACTCTGTTTTATTAACTTCTGAAAAATAAACTTTTTTAATTACTTGATAACTTAAATAAATTCCATTGTGATTCTCCTCTGTCAGATCCCAGTACAACAGCTGTTGTTGATATTTACAACTTCACCTTCTTGTAATGAGAACAATAAAAATAACTCCCTTTGGTGGAATATCTATATAAATATACTATATAACAATAGAAAGAAATTACTATTAGGAAGCTGAAAGCTGAATATGAATTTAAAATAGCCAATTAAACCAAAAATAACCAGAAATCTTTTTTATATCAGTAAGGTAAAAACTAACACATTACAATGATTAACGCTAGTCCAGAATAATAGTGTTCAGTTTGACCCAAGAGAAAAAAAAAACTGTTATTCATGCTTATAAATTAAGCAGCATTTTACACTATCCTCAATTATAGCTATTATTCAAATTCCACAGTCCTAGCTACTCCTAAAATTACTATATAACAAGTCATCCCAGCCCTCCAAAATTTAAGAATATCACATCCACAGATGGTAATAACATACCAGGTTGGTTGATTATTAATAATAAATTTGACCTATATTAACCCCTACATAAGTTCTTTAACATAGCTTTATCCCCAATTACAGTCTTGACGCCTAGAAACAGTAATTGCAATGCTGTTGAGTCATTAGTAGCACTAGCTTTATATATAAAACTATGTAATGCATTATCCCAGACCATATTAATCTGGACATTGAACATTTCTTAACCTTGAACCCTTATCAGTTCCTGTTTGTAAAACAGAGGTCCTACCACTTTAGCCTAGTGTAGTTTTTTTGAAAAAAAGTCACCAAAGCAGTTGATAGCTGTTATGGAATACATAAAGCATATCTGGATCTGAACATGGCATTTGACACTATTCCCTGTACCAGTATGATTGAAGGTCTCCACAGAATGCATGATTGATAGGCTTTCAAATCTGAATACAAATCCATATGTTGTTCACTGGATAGCTATCTGGTTAAGTGAGAGAACCAATGTGGTTATAGTCACAGATGCCACTTATGAAAGCAAAAAATGAGTTGCCAGTGGTATACCCTTGGGTTCAGTATTACGTTCTCTTCTCTTTGCCATCTATTTCTAAGAATGTCAGTCCAAACACACCTAATATATGTTTATCAAAGTTTGCAGACTACTGTAAATTTGCTTCTGTTGTTCAGTCTTCACCTGACCCGCAATTGGATGCTGTAGTTCAATCTTCCACTTATTCATAATTGTCTGTTGTTATTCAGTCTTACACTGACTCACAAATGTTCCATCATGAATAGACTGTGTTAACTCTGGTGAAAGACAGTGGTCTCAAACTAAATGTGAAAAATTTGTGAAGCAGAACTTTGCCACATTACACCATCTAGGTGACATATCACTCTAGTCAGACACAGGGGATCTAGGCACTCTTTTTGATAATTTCTTATGATGTTTCAGTAATAGTTTAGAAAGCCCTTCCATCTAACTCATCAAACTTCCAAAGGCATCTCTTCTAGAACCTTACAAGTATTAACTCCCATTTGCTCACCTATCATCAGCCCCATTATTGAACATAATGTCTGTTTTGACAACTATTTGTTTAAGCATATGACTGAAATTCAGAGACTTTAAAGATGACTAATAAAAAAGATCAAAAGCCTCAAGACCATCTATTTTTCAAATAGACAAGTTGTCCTCCAGATACTTGACCTCTTATAGACTCCACTATGTTGACCTTTGTCTAACCTTTCCAGACATGCAAGATCTAACCATTCTTGTCCTCCTATTCCTTCTCACAACAAATGGTTCATCATATACCAAGTTAAAGGAACTAAACCTTCATCAACAGACAAATAGGACTAGTCGGTATAAAAGATTCATATCCCAACATGTCACTCCACTGCTAGACCAAGCATTCAGTACAGAGCAGCACCCTTGTCACCTTCAAGGTAAATCTAGATAATAGGATGAGTAGCCTCAGAGTCCCCCTGCCAGTCTATCTTATATTGCCCTCCTTGAGGCTGGGGAAACTCAAGTATTACAGGTAGGAAGCTGTTACAAACAGGGTACATAAAATATTTAGGAGTATGCTGAAGAGCAATCAGGAGGCAGTCATAAAATTCTCAATGTGCCAAAGTTTGAGGCAATCTGATTTAGGGGAAAAAGCATATATATTCAAAGTACAAAAATCATGGCCCAAGCTCATACCTTTCAGCTGTTCAGATTTTCGCAGGATGTCCAGATTTTTGCCTCATATGTTTGTTCTATTCCTCATAAAATCTTTGGTTTTCTGGCAAATCATTGAGAAATGAAGTCACTAAATAATATTAAATGATGACAGACATTTGAGTTTCAGACTTCACATCCTTCAAAAAATACATAATAATACAAAACATGTTATTCTAGCAACATTCTATGTTTATAGGAGTAATATTTTAAATCTGTCCCTATTTTTCCACCTTTGCCATCCCATTATTTTTGACTTTGTGCAGATTTCTTGTGCTGAGAGGGCGAGAGGTATGCCCAAGGTTAAAAACATTTTGATTTAAAGAAAGCAGCTTATGTGCAAGGCAAAAACAAATAATCTGTGACCATCTGATATGTTTAAACATCCAGCAAATATAGCAAAATAAAATGCTTAAGGATGGTAAAACATACTAAATGTGCAAAATACTCATAATGACAGCAAATTATTTGATGAAAGTACATGATATTCATGTTATGTTAGGCGTAAACAACTAACAGTCTTTGAAGAGTAAAGCCTGTTACTGTTAAACATAATAAAAATGGCAGAATATCCCTAAGAGAAGTTACAGTGTAGGCTTATGTAAAGCAGGGCCGTTTTACCCTTTGTGATTTGTTTGGGGCTTGCTAGCGATGAGGGTGGTTCAGCAACAGCAGACACCTTTTAAATGAAATTAATGAAATATTCATGATCATTAATTCAATTTATTATACTACTCAGTCTAAGGTAAAAATATATCTCAAGATGTGATAAATCCAAAAAACTGTAGCATCACACTGATATAAAAACATACTATCCAAACAATGGCAATGAAATGAAAACATACATTTTTTTAATCTGAAGATATTAAACAAGATTATATGTGAGATAGACCCCGGGATTCATGAAGCTTGGCGCAAGGACAGCGTTAGCCTTGCACCGAACGTACAGCATTGAGATGGCACAGCAGCACCACATGCATATTAATGAAGGCGCGCTGCCACAATGGCCACGTGCATAGGAAATGTGCGCGAGTGCAGGGGGCGTGTCTAAGTGCTGCACGGAGGCGTGAACATGTCAGCTGTATACGCGCAACCTAAAATGCTGACTAGTACAGCCTGCCTCTAATAATAATCACTCCTGTCAGTGTCAGTGGATACTGAAATGTATGCAAAGCATACAAGACAGTTTTGCGAACACCAAAATAAAAAGTAAACACAAAGGCACGTAGATGAATACTGAGTCTCCGTCCCTTGAACAGATGACATTTAAAACCCCGTGCCCGTATTCCATTGTAGTGTTGATAGTTATACCAAGTGGAAGTGAAACACAGTATGTTAGTGCACCACTGCCAATTGCTAAGCCTAGCCCAATGTTTAGGGTTACCACCTGTCTCACATTGTGAAGGACAGTCCCCCTCTGGGCAGTTGTGTCCATACCAAAACCATTATAAATGTTAAATGTCCTGCGATTGTAGGACATAATTATGTCCCATATTTTATGTAATAGTCCCATACAATACTTATTTCCATATGTAAAATACCTAAATGTTACAAGAAACAGAATAAGCAACTAAATGAAACAGAATAAGCAACTAAACTGCTACAATAATAAGCATACATTTAGGCATAAAACTACAATACTATCCTATATACTGACCGTGGGTATGTGTTGGCCTGTAAAATCTGATGTGTGTCCTGAAAATGTCCCATTTTGGTCATATGAAAAGGTGGCAACTGCCCATTCACAGTCCAAGTCGTCCTTGTCAGGGCAGCCCAAAGATGAACGGGTATTATCCGGGTCTACTTACCATGTTATGAAAGATAAGTATTTGCATGTACCTATGTGCGTGAAGTACAGCATATGGAAGATCAAAAATGCTAGGGTAGTCCTCACAACCATATTGGTACCAGAGATATGTAGTGTACGCAATGTGTCCTGTAGACTGTGTCATGTGCCATCAACCAGAGAAGGGATGGATGGTGTGTGTGAAATATGGGGGTGGGGGGTGACAGGTAATGTAATAATTCGCCAAGGGAAGACTGGGTTGAATGCACAATAGGTGAACTGGAGGTGTACAAGGGAGCAGTGGGTGAATCAGAAAGAAAACCAAAGAACAAACATTCACATCCACAATGCAACCTGACAGACCATACTGTAGAACACAATCCCACAAACATATGAACATTAAAATGTGCGATGCACATGTACAGAAACGTTACCGGCACAAACCCACACAATGGTCTGGCCTGAACTGAGCCATTCAACCCCATCACACCTGGATACATAATTGAATACCCATTATCCCCTCCACAGCACACCAACCCCCTTCCTGAATGTCCACCAAAACCACCCATACTTGGACTGCTAGCTTGGTGCAGCCATATCTGCACATAGTGACCCCTACTCATATCTAGTAGGCAGTCTCACCCTAGGCAGTCTCAGGTTTGCAAACTATTTATCCTTTGCATGTATAACCCTACCTCATTTTTGTAAATCCAAAAACATTGAGGTTATCGGTCCCAAAATTTTTGGATATCCCTCATGGGATAAGTATCTGTTCTAAAGATTAGAGTTGGTGTCACGACACGATGTCCAGTCCCGTAGACATCTGGACACAAGTTGTATGAGCAGTAGTTGTCCACAACCCTGCACAGCCTCCAGCCAGTCTTGTAGAACCTATGACCAGGGATTAAACACCTGACCATGATGCACGTCTCCCCACATGCATTATCGGGAATATATACCTTTCACATTCCCATAGTGGCAGTCGGATATAGGGTGATTAAGGCACTTTAAAGCAGATGTAAGTAGAGTTACCACCTGTTCCACTTTGCGAGGGACAGTCCCTTCTTGGGCAGTTGTGTCCTGACCAAAAATAATAAAATGACAAATGTCCTGTGATTATAGGAAATAATCGTGTCCCATATTTCATGTAACAGTTGCATGAAATAGTTATTTCTGTATGTTACAAGAAACAGAATAAGCAACTAAACTGCTACAAGAATAAGCTTTCATTTAGGCAAAAAAGTAAAGTTCTAACGTTTGTACTGACCGTGGGTATGTGTTGGCCTGTAAAATCTGATGTATGTCCCGAAAATGCCCTACTTTGGTCATTTGAAAAGGTGGCAACCCTAGACGTAAGTGGGTATGCAAGCATGTGTGTGCGACGGTAAGTGGCGGTGATTCAACTGGATGGGAATTGTAAATAAGCATGTAGGTGTATATGCATGTGTATGTACAGACCAATATATATATATATATATATATATATGAAGAATGAACATGGTCACAATATAGCAGTCATAACGAATGTGAAGGGAAACAGCAGCGGAACCCCCCATAATATTTTGTGCTGTTATATCAGGTTGGCCAGAGTTGAGCACACCTCTGCATCCCCAACCACAGGTAGGATGCTAAGAGTGGAACTAACTATGTCCCCGTGCTAAGTCTGACTTTCAACTAGGTACAGGGCAGTCCCGGTCCCCAGTCAGACAAGCCGAAACCCGGATGATCACATGAACACCCTGACAATCAAATACATGTATGTGCCAGGACTATAGGCTTTGAAGGTCTGAATATACTTTGAGTGAGTCAACATGTGGCACAGGTCAAGAGCAGGCGCATGTGTAGTAGTGCGGTTTTCCCAACAGGAAAATGGATGCCTGCTGTGTTAGTGAAGTGTTGAGGCATGTGTTTGGGTAACTATGAACCATGGGTATACATATAAATGAAGCAGAACACCAATAGTGTAGTGGTCAGAGCATCCAACTATCGAGCAGACGTTGCCAGTTCGACTGCAGCACACACCATTTATGATGCTTAATCCGTATATGAGCATATCTTGCTAATTTTATGCTGTATAACGATATAATACCAATGAAATGTGAACTGGGGTGATGTATCACAGTAAGAATGTACAAGGATATTGCGTGACGTGAATCGGCAGTTAAATGGAAAACCGCAGCTGAAAAGTGTTGTACTCAACCTTTGTCCAACGGCCCTTGTTCCGCCCAGCAACACAATATACCACATTGGCCAGGCCCGATGCCAGGACCCTGCACATCACAATCAATGTGATTTACCACTAAGCCACGGCAGTTATACCTAATGTCGATGTTATCACAAACATAGCAGACAGCACAGTGATTCAACAGTATGATCAAAGTAATGAAATCATATAGATGTGTATGCATGCGTATGTACACACACACACACACACACACACACACACACACACACACACACACACACACATATATATATATATATATATATATATATATATATATATACATATAGGGTAACCACCTGTCCCACTTTGCGGGGGACAGTCCCTCTTTGGGCAGTTATGTCCTGTACACTTAGTGTCAAATGGCAGACATCCTGAGATTTAATTACATAAATATGTCCTATATTTATGTAATAGTCACATAAAACAGTTATTCTGTATCTGAAACACCTAAATGTCATAAGAAACTGAATAAACAACTAAAATGCTACAAGAATAAGCTGTCAGTTAGGCAAAAAAGTAAAGTACTCTCCTTTGTACTGAACGTGGGCATGTGCCAGCCTGTAAAATCTGATGTGTCCCGAAGATGTCCCACTTTGGCCATCTGAAAAGGTGGCAACCCTACCAATGGTCAGAGCATTCGCTCAATATCGGCCCATTCACGGTCCAGGTTATCCTTGTCTGGACGGCCCAAAGATGAATGGGTATTACCTGGGTCAACCTACCATGTCATGAAAGATAGGTATTTGTGTGTACCTATGTGCATGAAGTACAGCATGTGGAAAATCAAATATGCCAGGGTTGTCCTCACAACCATATTGGTACCAGAGATATGTAGAGTATGCAATGTGTTCTCTTGTCTGTGCCATGAGCCATCAACCAGAGAATGGATGGATGGTGTATGTGGAATAAGGGAGTGGGGGGGGTGATGGGTAATGTAATAATTCACCAAGGGGAGACCTGCTCAGATGCACAATAGGTGAAATGGAGGTGCACGAGGGAGCAGTGGGTGAATCAGAAACGAAACCAAAGAACAAACATTCACATCCGCAATACAGCCTGACAGGCCATACTGTAGAACACAATCCCACAAACATATGGACATTAAAATGTGCGATAGACATGTACAGAAACATTACCAGCTCATGCGCACATAATGGTCTGGCCTGAACCAAGCCATCCAACCCCAACACACCTGGATAAATAATTGAATACCCATCATCCCCTCCACAGCACACACCCCCCCCCCTCGCTGAACATCCACCAAAACCAGCCATACACGGGCTGCTAGCTTGGCGCAGCCATATCTACACATAGTGACCCCTACCCACATCTAGTAGGCAGTTGCACCCTAGGCAGTCTCAGGCATGCAAACTAGGTATCCCATGCATGCATAACCCTACCACATTTTTGAATAGCCAGCTGAATGGGGTCCGTCGTTTACAATTTTTGGACATCCCTCATGGGATAAGTGTCTGTTCTCATGATTAGACTTTGTGACATAACACAATGTCCACCCCCGTTGACATCCGGGCACTAGGTTCATAGGTTCATAGGTTTGTACTAGGCTATCTGCCCTGGGGCATTTATAAGCCTAGCCAGAGTGTGTGTGGCTTTCACCACCCCTTAGGATGAGAATACTACACCCTTTTAGGGTTTAGTTTACTGTGCCTCTGTCTAGTAGTGACACAGAGATAACCCCCGGGGTAAACCTACGATCTCCCATCCACTCGTCAAGACTCCTCTTGAATAGAGTTAGTGAGGTGCTCTGCCTAACATGGATTGGGATTCTGTTCCAGAGTGTAGGGAGCCTCTGGGTTATGAATCTGTCCCTCCAGCACGTCCTATTTATTTCTGTGTTGAGGTTTAAGTCTCTTGCTCTCGTGGCTCTGGTGGATTTGGATTTACTGAGGTGGAGCATATCCATTAATTCCGGATTGGACATGGCCTTGTATGTCAGGCACAGATCACCTCTGAGTAGGCGGTATGCGACTGAATAGAGCTGGAGTTTTTTCAGTCGGGCAGCATATGACATATGTTTAAGACCCTTTATTCTCTTGGTGAGGAACTTTTGGGGTCTTTCCAACTGCTGCAGGTGTCGGGTAAGATACATCCCAAATGGGGCATTGTACTCAATCATTGGCCTGATAAGAGAAGAGTACAGGGGCACAATGACCTCTTTTGATCTAGATGTGAAACTCTTCATGATAAGGTGGGCAATATAGAAGGTCTTCCTAACCACTTTGGCAATGTGAGTGTCAAATGAGAGGTTACTGTCAACCTGGGTCCCAAGATCCCTGATTACCTCTTCCAGATTTAATGGATTACCACCTATGTGGTAATTTGTGGGTACCTTGTTTTTCCCAAAGGGTATGACTATACATTTTTTGGCGTTCAGCTTAAGGCCATGGCTCTGGCACCAATTATCTGTTTCTATGAGGCCTCTCTGAAGGATGTTTGTGTCCGCTGGAGTATCAGTTATGGCCCCCAGTTTGCAGTCATCTGCGAACTTTGTCAGCCACAATCCTCCTATGTTTGCCTGTACCTCGGAAAAATAAATGACGAACAAGAGGGGTCCCAGGACTGAGCCCTGTGGGACACCGCCAGACTGGCTTAGAGTCTGACATAGCTCCAGCAACTCTGACCCTGTGGGTTCTGTCCTTGAGCCAGTTTGCAACCCATCTTGTGACATATGGGTTTACATTTAAGCTGGTGAGTTTGTCTATGATGCCCAAGTGGGGTATTGTGTCAAAGGCTTTTGCAAGGTCAAGGTAGGCTGTGTGAACTGCCTTACCCTCATCAATGGTCTTAGTGACTGTTTCAAAAAAGTCAATCAAGTTCAAAAGGCAGGATCTGCCTTTGACAAAGCCAAATTGGGTAGGATCCAATGTCTGTAGGTCCCCAATGTCTTTGTTTATGAGTTCCATAATGATCCTCTCCATAGCTTTGCAGACCAGGCTTGTCAAGCTTATGGGGTAGTAATTTCCAGGGTCCGTAGAAGCACCACCTTTGTAAAGTGGTACCACTGTTGCCGTACGCCACTCTTTGGTACGTATCCTGTAGTAAGGCTAAGATTAAACAGCAGCCTTATGTGTGGGTTTAGTTCCTCTTGGAGTTCATGTAGCACACAGCCCGGGACACCATCCGGTCCCATTGATGCTGTGTTTTTAGCTTTAGAGAGGGCGGCTCTCACCTGGGCATCTGAGATGTTAGGGAGGCTACACTCTGCTGGGATAGTTTTTTCTCCTTTTGGGGGGGAAGGGGAGGAGAAATTTGCACTGAACCTGTCTGCCAGAATGTTGGCAATGTCAGTGGGTTCAGTGTATTTTGTGTCATTTTGGACTAACTCTGAGCATATCTGGGAGTTTCCACCCAGGTTTCTAACATAGCTAAAGAAGGCCTTGTGATTGTCTTTTGTGTCTCTTGCGATTTTTCTCTCAAAGTTTGCCTTGGATGATTTTATGAGTGATCGTAGTTTTTTGCTAGTGCTGATCAGAGATGCCTTCCCTTTTAGGGATTTTGCTCTATCATGTAGTAGCTTCCTTCTCCTGTTGTAGAGTTTGTTTATGGCTGGGGTCCAACAGACTGGGCGCCTGCCTTTGGCGGAATGGGTCTTGGTTTTATTTGGGATTGCATGATCCATGCATTCTTGAAGGTGCCCGTAGAAGGCATTAGCAAAGCATTCAGCAGTGTGGGTTGTGGTTTCCACTGGCCCAGGGGCCGTGAAGGATACCACTTCAGTCTTAAGAAGTGTGAAGTTGGCTTTTGAGAAGTTTTTCACTGTGGTCTTTTGTGCAGGAGGTGGGTGTGGGATGTGGATTTCCAGTGAGATTAATTTATGGTCTGATCTTACCAAAGAGGGATATACTTCCAGTCTGGAGCATTTTGTCCCCATGTTTGTGATGATCAGGTCTAGTATATTGTCTCCTCTTGTGGGAATGGTGACCAGTTGTTCCATTGCATTAGAGTTTATGAATTCTAGGAACCTTTGGGCTAGGGTGTTGGGGCTTGAGTAATGTTCCCAGTCTATGTTTGGGTAGTTGAAGTCTCCCAGTATGATTGTATTTGGAGAGACATTCATACTCTCCAGTGTCTTCAGGAAGGCTGTGTGGGGTTCCTGAGTTTGAGAGGGTGGTCTGTAGCATGCTACAAACTATAAGGCTGTTTTGCTATGGTTAGTTGCACCTGGATGGTCTCCGATGCTTCGTGCATTGCCACTAACCTGGAGGTGTGGGTATCTTTAATGAATATGGATATTCCCCCTCCTTTTGTGGTCCGGTCCAAGTTTTGGGGCCGGAAAGCATGATATGAGGTAAAACCTGATAGTAATGGCGTGCTCTCAGGAGACTTAAACCAAGTTTCAGTCACTGCACAGACATCGATGTTCTCCATACTGAGGAGGGCTTCGAGGGCATGCATCTTGAGGTTTAGACTTCTGGCATTGAGCAGCATTACCCTTAGTTTTTTCCACTTGTGTTTTCTAGGGAGGTAGGTTTGTCCTTTGAACCTTGCCTAAAAAAGGCACTATGGGGGTGGCAAGAGCCTTGGTCAATATCCGGAATCCCAGGGGTGACAGGTGCAAGCCATCCCTTGCGAAGCAGCGTGGCTTGTCAAGCATGTCATCCCAAGCAGACAGACATTGGATCCCCTTAGAATGACACCAGTAATTAAGCCGATTGTTAAAACTGATCATTTTGTCTTTGTACTGTGGCATCATTCTTGGTGAGGGTAAGATGCTGCTCAGGGTCAGGGTCATACTGGCCTGGGCTACATAATCAGAGAGCTCCTCTATGTCTCTTTTCATGTAGTCCAAGGAGTTACGTCTCAGGTCATTCACACCGGCATGTACAATGACTGAGTCATATTTGTACTTGCTATGGAGTGACCTGAGTGCTTGTGTTATGTGGCGGATTCTAGCTCCCGACAGGCAGCTTACTGTGACCCTCTCCTTGTTCAGTCTGATGAGCGGTACGTCAGTGTGTCTGACTATGGAGTCACCTATTACAAGTGTGTCTGGCATGTTGTTTGGCCTTAAGGGCTGTGACTGTTTAGCACACTGACTTTGTGAACTATATGTTGCATGTGCTATGTCTTGAGGTGGCGGTTGCTTGGGTGTCTGCTTTGGAGGCCTCTGTTGTTTTGGTAGATTTTTAATCAGCACCTCCGAGTATATCTTTGTGTGTTTATGTGTTTGGTTTGCAGTTGTGATAGTTCTATGTGAGACTGGGTTTGTGGTGTGCGTGGTTACCTTCTCCTCCTGATTGGTCTTGCCAGTACTGAAATGAGAGAGCTCAGCCTCCAGTTTGGCTATATAGTTGCATCTCTCGCATATATTTGTATTTGTTGGGAGGAGGAGAGGGTTGTCTGTGTACATGAGGCAATTGTAACATTGCCTTAAGATTCACAGATTAACCAGCTGAACAGGAGAGGACGCTAGCAACTGACCCTTCGACATGCTAGAAATAGTGAAAAAGATTGCTGTGTAACTGAGTCAGAAAGGACCTATAGGGAAATGGGTACTCAAGGGAATTTAGGTAAAAGAAGTACTTTCTTTTGTTTAAGAGTGCTTTACTTGTATAAAGAAATGCTTTATGAGCAAGTGCTGAGCTTTTCAGATAGAGTATAGGCTGTATAGATTCCAAGTAGAACAGTTCTAAGGGAAAAATTGAAGAGAAGACTTTACGGAGCCAGAAATAGTTCAAACTTGATTAACCGGCGCTGCCCGATGCTGCTCTATGAGCAACTTCACGCTAAAACGCGCGCACGCAAAAGCGGGCTTTATAGCAGGGGGTTGAAAAGAGCCAGGAATTGACCCAAAATGGCCAATAAACTACAAGTTGCTGGGCTGGAACCAATCCTCTAGGGGCAAATAGGTTGCTCAGTGCTCCCCACTCCCACTGGTGAGCAAAGAAGCTTCCTCTTATCCAAATAAGGGTATGGATAGCACAGGAACCAAGACAAAGCTGTTCCACTTTGCGAGAGACAGTCCCTCCTTGGCCAGTTGTGTCCTGCATAAAAACTGGAAAAATGGCAAATGTCCTGAGATATTAGGACAAACATATTTCCTATATTTAATGTAATAGTTGCATAAAACAGTTATTCTGTTTCTGAAACACCTAAATGTCATAAGAAACAGAATAAGCAACTAAAGTGCTACAAGAATAAGCATTTATGAAGACAAAACAGTGAAGTTCTGTCTTATGTACTGGTTGTGGGTACATTTTGCCTTGCAAACTCTGACGTTTGTACAAAACATGTCCCACAGTGGGCATTTGAAAAGGTGGCAACTGTACCGGGCACAACTCAGATTAGCAGTACCTGACCACAACCCTGCTCAGCCTCCAGCTGGTCCTGCAGAACCTATGACCCGGGATTAAACACCTGACCGTGATGCACGTCTCCCCACATGCATTATCGGGGATAAATACCTTTCTCATGTTCCCATGAAGCTTCCCCATCTGGCAGTCAGAAATAGGGTGATTATGACACCTCAAAGCATATGCAGGTATGCGTGATGGTAACTGATTGTCATTTAACAGTATGGAAAATGTAAAAATGCATGTAGGTGTATATGCATGTGAATGTACAGAAAGATACAGATATATATATATATATATATATATATATATATATATATATATATATATATATATATATATATATATATATATATATATATATATATATATATATCCATGAAGAATGAACATGGACACAATAAAGCAGTCCTAACGAATGTGAAGGGAAACAGCAGCGGAACCCCCCATAGTATTTACTGCTGACATATTAATCCACCCAGAGGTGAGCAAACCTCCTGCATCCCAAACCACAGGTAGGATGCTAATACTGGAACTAACTGTGTGCACATGCTAAGTCTGACTTTCAAACAGATACTGGGCAGTCAAAGTCACCATTCAGACAAACCAAACCTGAAGACTTAATGAACAACCTGACCATTTTATGAACGTACGTCCCAGGACTATATGATTGGGACATCTGAATATACTTGGAGTGAGTCAATATGTAGGACAGGCCCTGAGCAGTAGGGAATGGCACATGTGTAGTAGTGCGGTTTTCCTAACTGGAAAATGGATGCCTGTTGTGTCAGTGACTTGTTGAGGCGTATTTAT
>NC_056729.1:159274197-159331747 GCF_019279795.1 Protopterus annectens
ATTCCATACAGTCGAACGCCATGCCGTCGCTTAATGGGCAGCCATTCCCGATACTATAGTCATGTAGTCCGATGTAATAGGCATCACAAGGTAATATTGTGGTCCTCGCTCCCACCAGGCGTGTGAGTGTCAGTTGCAAGCACCAATGTCGGTGCATTTGCAAGTGCGGGAGCGAGCGGGTGTAAGCCTGTTTGGCTACCAGTATGCATGTATTGCACTGGTAAAGCAGTGTAGAGGCTAACCGAGTGTAAGAAGCTGTAACAAGAGTTCAGCAGTATGTAACACCACACCAACCCACACACACATGCTCCCAACTGCTTTAAAGTGCCTTACTCCCTCCGTATCCAATGGCCTTGTTCTGCCCTGCAACCAAATAAACATCCTCTGCAGGTTCAGAACCAGGACCCTGCACACGCAGCTAATGTGAATTACCAATACACCATGTCAGATATACAGACAATGGACAGTACCACAAACATATCATACAGCGCAGTCATTCAACAGTATAAGAATGTATCCCATCATGTAGATGTATATGTGAGTGTTCATGTCCAGCATATAGGAAACAAACATATATAGAGATATATCAGGAACATACCATGTGGCAACAAAGTTTTACAAATGAATGAAACGGGAAACACCAGTGGCGTATTTATTATGTAGTGGTGTTGTTCTATGTGATCTCAAGACTCCCTCAGACAGACATGTGTCATCCATACAAGCAAATAGTTGTACATTGGCCATATACATCACTCTGTGCAAGTAATGTACATTAACACAACAGTACCTGTCCAATCATTATGGGTGAACAGTACTCTTGCAAGGTGCTGTGTGCTACATCATCATCATCAAGGTACATGGGTTAACCATACAGGGGCCAGTAGTGTTGTGGTACAATGGGGTCGTCCTCATCTGGTGTACCTAGACCATTTAGGAGTGATGTGCATACTGGGATTGTGCGCCTGAGGGACAGGGGTGAGGATAACAGGAGTAAGTTGCGATGCATATTACAAGGGTTACATGTGTCCAGTGGGCACATGTGTGAAACATACAGCTATGTATAGGGCAGATGTAGTCCTAGGAGCCAATTGGCCTTATGCTTCTGTAGGTGAGGGTTGGATGTAGGGGAAGGAGTGTAGGTATGGCCATGGAGGACAGGTAGGGTAGGATCACAGACAAGACAGCATACAGGGTTGGTATATGACACATGTGGGGGGATACACCCCAGACAGGGATGGGTGTTTGGTATTCACAAGACCGTAGGAATAGTGGGACGGAGGTCCCCAGTCACGGGCAGCTGCCACTGCACCTAAACAGCTGCAAAGGAGGCAGTGCTGGGGGCTGTCCAGGAGGGGCAGCATCACCCTGTAAATGTTTTACTCCGCCCTTGAGCTTGCGTACCTGGCTTCGGAACCCCTTAGTGAGCCCCCAATGCAACACATCTGGGACCACACGACAGCAGACATGTACCTGTCTGGTCCTGCTCCCAGGGGGGACATGCTCCATCCTCAGTGGTGGTACCACCAAAAGGTGGTGCAGAGCCAACCGAGGCTGATGTCCAAGGTTGGGCCCCAGATGTGCTAGTGCTCGGTGCCCTGGTCAGCTTAAGTGGGACAAGAGGTTCTGCTGGCACCTCCCAACCAATTCAGCCTATGGTGTTGCAGTTTAAACCCACATATGTCTTAGTGATAGACACCAACATACAGGATTACCTACAGCAGTATGCATAGATATCACCATCAACCCAACACAACAGATGGTATACATTTGCAGAGGGAGCACAACACATGCATATATACTGCATGCCATCTGTACAATGCGTAGTACACGTGTGACCGCAGCTATGAACAGATGCCCATTACTGGCTTGTCACTGGGAACCCCAGACAGTGTCTGTCATACCACGTTTCATGTGACACATGTCCAGTCAGGGATGCGATGGCAGTAACACATCCCTATCATCACGTACTGTCTGCAATCCTCACACTATGCTTCTGCTATGCACAGATGTGTGTTCAGTGTGTAACACAGGAAACAAATGGATGCACACACTGACCAGTTTACAGATGGCCCTACAGATGGGTGTCCCTCACGAATAGAGTACTGTCATGCCTGTATTAAAACATGCAGAATAGCCATTACCACACACATGTTAAACATGCAGCAGTCCCAATGCAGCATAGCTACACTTACATGCTGTAGTCATGCGTGGCACATCACCCAACTGTCTTTAGGCTATTTCCTACTGTGTATAATGTTTGAGGCACATCCAGATATCATCTGTGATGCTGTGTCAGAACACCTCATCCAGGTACCACTCACAGCGACTGTCATGACCAAATACCAATGTGTTTCCCTAGATAGTGTACTGTGTTTATCATACAAATAGCTATGGGAACACCATCCCAGCTGTTCCACATGCAATCAGCTAGAGGAGGACTGCAATAGGTGCAGAGGCCATCACCTGACCATGTCCATCACTTACAGTACACATGCTGCTGCTGAGCAGGTGTAGTCCTTCACATCCACCAGAGAGTGTGTGAGTGGGACAGGCAAAGTACACCAGGGAAGGGCTTGGAGACTTAACTCTAAGCATCATCTGCCACATGCCTAACAGTACAGGGGTCAAACCCCTGACTGACTACTCATTACTATAACATGTGCATGATGTTACTAATTGTGCCACAAAGGTGACATATTGCTGCGCTGTAAGTACATATATGTGTGTAGGTGAGTGACATCTGCAACAAAGATACAGTAGAGATACATTAGGTGTGGCACACATGGCTGTCCACGTGAACGGATGCCATTGTCACCACAACCACACTCTCTAATGGACATGCATTGACACTCTTTGCCAGGACCACAAATACACAACCTAACTACTTAGTTTGCCATGCTGCAGTAATGCACAGGACTATATCCACCACAGGGGATATCTGGTGGTTCTATGGGCTAGGACATGTGAAAGTGTTTGACATCTGTTGGTATGCCAACGAGGGCTATACTGGGAGTTACTGTGGTTGGGAGCATCAAAACCCACACGCAAACACAAGGTGCCAGTACTGGCATGCATGTATGCATTGCTTCATGGGTGTGTAGTGGTTGGCCCTGCAAGATGGCTGTACAAGGCTGGGTGATGGGTAATCCTTGGCATCACATCACAGGACAATGGTGTGCAGTGCAGGGGTGTAGTGTCTGCAAAGTCCCACACAGATGAGTACTGCATGATCTGCCCTGATATCCTGGTTACCAATGTGTATGGCTATAGCTTTGCAATGCATGCCATGTCTGTGTTTGATAGTCCTTCACATGGACATTGCCTGGGATGTGCATGTCCCACAATACTGTACAGTGACATGTACAGGTGTACCTGGTTTGGCAGGCACAAGTTGTGTACACAGCCTGTTATCCCTCGATATGCCAATACTGGCCTGGTGTGGCAAAACCTGCTTATAGTGAGCAGGTCAACCCTGCACCTGCATTGATAGTATGATACAGGTATTCCATGGTGTCAGTGGCATGGGTCCATACAAGGCACATGCGTACAGCATTGTATGGCCTCTGTGGATCACATTTGATGGCACCACATATGTTGCAGGCATCCAGTGTGGAACATAGTAAAGGCACAATGTCCGCATATATGTGCCCATTGTACCACTGTACAGGGTGCCATGTCCTCTGCAGGCCACTGCATTCACACCATGCCTACTATCTGTCATCAATGTGCATGGTACTAGCAACATAGCGGGATATCCTAAGCAAGTTTGTTTGTGCATGGCACATGGGTGCGGGACATATACCAGGTACTAGTAGGGTTGCATACTTTGTTCACCAGGCCTTTTGCCAGATGTAGGGGTATGGCTTGACAACACAGTCTCATGGCTGACTGACAACTGTACTCCTCATGAGGTGGCCAATGTGTTATAAGACGGACACCATATAGGAAAACTACAAAGTCCGCTCCCCAACATGTCCAATGGTAAGACACTCACAGCCACCTCTACACAGGCTCTGACAGACAAACACACACTTGCCATGTCCTGTATACAAACCCCTACCTACCATATCACACTGCAGCAATACGCTTTTAGGGCATGAGCTATGGTGAATACTGGGTTGCAGCATGCCTACAGGTGTATACGTAGGTGGGTGACAACAGCAGGAATGACAAAGGTAGTCATGTGATTTATACAGAGAGTGCATACTCTACAAAGCTCTGTACTTGTCTCACCCAGACAGACACACACACACACACTTGGCATGTCTGGGATTAGAACACCGACCTAACTACTTTAGCACACTACAGCATTATGCAGTTACAGAACACGTTACCCAGATTACTGAGTTACAGTACTCCCAGAGGTATATTTCTAGGTGGGTGACATCATCAGCCTTGCCAAAGGTGGGTATAGGAATGGTATGGAGTGTGAGTAGACTAAAAGCATTATTCAGTCCTCAGGCAGACGGGGACAAACACACACACTTGGCAAGTCTGGGATTAGAACGCCGACCTAACTACTTTATTACTCTACAGCATTACACAGTTACAGAACACGCTACAGAGATTACTGGGACACAGCACTCCCAGAGGTGTATTTGTAGGTGGGTGACATCATCAGTCCTGCCAAAGGTGGGTATAGGAATTGTATGGAGTGTGAGCAGTCGAAAAGCATTATTCAGTCCTCAGGCAGATGGGGACAAACACACACACACACACACACAGACACACACACACACACACACACACACACACACACACACACACAGACACACACACACACACACACACACACACACACACACACACACACACACACACACACACACACACACACACACACACACACACACACACACACACACACACACACACACTTGGCAAGTCTGGGATTATAACACCGACCTAACTACTTTATTACAGTACAGCATTACGCAGTTACAGAATGTGCTGTCGAGTTTACTGGGACACAGCCCTACCAGAGGTGTAGTTGTAGATGGGTGACATCATCAGCCTTGCCAAAGGTGGGTATAGGAATTGTATGGAGTGTGAGCAGTCTCAAAGCATTATTCAGTCCTCAGGCAGAGGGGGACAAACACACACACACTTGGCAAGTCTGGGATTAGAACACCGACCTAACTACTTTATTACACTACAGCATTATGCAATTATAGAATTCGCTACGGAGATTACTGGGACACAGCACTACCAGAGGTGTATTTGTAGATGGGTGACATCATCAGCCTTGCCAAAGTTGGGTATAAGGATTGTATGGAGTGTGAGCAGTCTACAAGCATTTTTCTGTCCTCAGGCAGATGGGGACAAACACATACACATGCCAGTGGTGGGAATGGCACACCTGCCTATTTACAGATCACTATTACAATACTACATAGTTACGAGTCGCGCCACACAGACTACACATTTCAAGGCTGTATTTATGACTTTCTAGGAATGCAGACATCAACAGGGATGCTGGCAGTTAAGATGTGCATACCTGTAAAACTGTGTGTTTAAAGTAGGAAGCCATCCTGATCTGGAGTATGCCCATCTATGGAATGGACGACTACTATCACTATACAGGATTACAATGGCCATGCCCATACACTGAGGCACATAACCAAAACAAGGTGTCACTGGGCATGCTCACACACTTAGTAGCACAGGGCTGTTTGGAATGCATTATGTGTCCATCTACACAAGGTTATACTGGGCATGCTCATACACTTAGTAGCACAGGGCTGTCTGGGATGCACTCTGATTCTAAACACGGAAGGCCACAGTGGCCATGCTATTACAGGTAGATGTAAAGAACACATTTTAATGGGCTCTGGTGTTAGTAGTTGTCATTGTTAGCAGGAACGCTGCTCTACATATATGTGACATCGGTCTTTTACACAATTTCTGCTGCTGTCCATCATCTTAGATGTACCATCCTATACCGAGCACAATATCACCACTCACAGTGATGTCTTGCTAGGAGTGGAAACTGCTTGACCAACACAATGAGCCAATGTCCTGCTGTAAGTACGAGGTTGTCCAGTGTTTGTCATTCTGGGATGACATGACTGACAGTAGACAGGCCTTTGACACATATCACATGCATCCATGATTCAAGGAAGTGGGAATAATATCCAAGTCGCATCCGCCTATATAATGCCATTCCAAGGCAAATGTCCTAAACACAGGATAACACCCTGACACCTAGAAGACAACTGCATTGTATGCTTATGCTAACCAGTGCTAGATGTGTAGCGTCCATAATCACAGCTGCTCACTGTAGATCCAACAATGGGGTGTACTGACATCTGTGCAGTGAGGAACACCTGGCTGATGGCTCTGTAGTGCACAATGACACTACCACCAATATACCTCAGAACCAGATATGTGGGCCATAACACAGGTACGGACCGCTCCAGATGGTAGTGTCCCCACATACATAGAGGCCACTCACATGTACTGACTGGCACCCCCACAAAAGGCATCACAGATGAGTCATGTGCAGGACACAGTGTCAAATGCTGCATTCTAGGATGTAAATCTCAGACATCACCATGCCCTCGGACCAACAACACACATCCATACATATTGTAGGACATATAAGAGTACACCACCATGTGACCTTTGACCAGTGGACTGTACCAAGCTCTACATCAACTGTAGAGCGTACCCATGTACTGACACAGTTGCATCATGTGTTATGCAATGCAATGATACCACTGTCTGAAACCAGGTCAGCTGTACACATACCAGGGGCCCTCTGTTATTTACAGCATTAGCAGATGACTGTTGCTGTAAACCAGTACACAACCTCATGTTTGGATATGACATACATGTACCTGCCCTGGATATGTACATGCCACACACACAAAACACACACGTAAATAGCATAGCTGTTGTTGCCCTTTGTGCAAACAGGTGGCTACAGCCATTACACACATGCACATGGAATGTAGGTCCATGGCTGCTGAATGCTAACAGTACATTAGGTGTGATATCAATGATGACAGAGGTAAGATTCCCTCTGTACCGGTCACCCATTACACCTATCATATCATACAACAGTCCATGTGTCATGTATGTCATTATACATGTCCACCAATTGCAATGCATACAAACATGCCCAAATGGCAGGATTGTAGGACCTACACACATGTACATGTAGTGTTGTGCATTCAGATACCATGCGTGTGCAGTTGCTGATGTATGCAGGTGACGTGTATCTTAGTACATCATGCAGTTGCAATGCAGCCTCACCATTGCCAACTGTATATGGTGATATGCTGAATGTATGGAGAGATGTACCTCAGGTATGGTCAGATGTGTGGAAATAACTAAGTGGTGGGGCATCTTTGCAGATGGATATTTGCAGAGGACAGCTCACAGATGTGTCACAAGTGGTCCTACAATAACCTGTATAACCGGTAAGCAATGGTTTTGTTAATTGAAGGACATAACACACAACTTAGACAACGGTCAGTGTGGCACTGAAGGTAAATCACTTGACACCTATTAACAGTTAAGACATCCCATGTGCATATATCAGCACTGTTGCCAAAGAAAGTGTCAGTATACTTTGTAATGCGTGCAATACTGCTGTAAGTCTGTCATACATATCATGAGCTAGGCAAGTCTTTGATTCACAGTACTAGCATGTGTGGTTGTGTGTGTGTCCATATATGTCACTTATGGTGGGGAATACATCTCAATTGTTACTCACTCTCCTGTACACTAGTGTACATATCTGTAGAGACTGCAATGTACAAAGCAGGACATAGGCAGGGGCATGTATCTCACACATGTGAGGTATCTGTATGTGTGTGACATAGGTGTATTCAATAGTGAATGCCACAGTGTGTGTGTGTGTGTGTGTGTGTGTGTGTGTGTGTGTGTGTGTGTGTGTGTGTGTGTGTGTGTGTGTGTGTGTGTGTGTGTGTGTGTGTGTGTGTGTGTGTGTGTGTGTGTGCGCGTGTATGGCTGTCTGGTCCCTGGAGTGAGGATGTATGTTACCAAACTGAACTGATAAGACCCCTCCCCCCATCCATGTGATGCAATCTACTATCCGTGTTGATGTCCCCATAGGCCATACTGGCTATCTGTACATGTGTATTCTCTGTGGTGCATCATGTAGGTGCACAGTACTGTAATGATGATTTGCACATAGGCAGGGGTCCTCACCTTAACAGTAGCAACTGTGTGTGAGTGTGTGTTACTGTGTCAGTGAATTTGTGAGTCTATGGTGTGTTACTGTGTTACTGAATACATGTGTGTCAATACCTGATTGTGTGGGTGCAGTTGTGTGTTGGCATCCTGTCATGGGAAAGTGTATTACTGCTTCCCAATGAGGCATCACACTTCCCACTGGCCTCTACCCTTGTAATCAGCTAGACCGCTTTCTTACCTCACCACTCCATGTAACTGTACCTGTGATGTCACTCAGTATGGATGTCATGTCTGTAGCCACAGTAGCTTAATACACAGCTATCATGCTCTTGGATCAGTAGACATGTTTGGAACGTGGGACATTCTCACTGTTATGTGGCAGCTACACGGCGCATGCTGGTATATTCATACATACCTGTGAGTAGTCCACATTGACATATGGGACACTAACTGTAAATACTGACATCCACTGGTGCATGCAATTAGACCTGAAGGAGGAAAGCAGAACATCATGACCAACATGAAGTTACTGTTGATACACAAGACACATACTGTTAACAGTACGAAATGCATTGCACACCTGTAGTACATGGTATGTCTGCTGCCTATTCACCCTGTGCATCAGACCATATGAGCATGTCCCTGCACCGATGGTGTGGATGTCAGGGATGCGTCATCATATGCACAGGGTGATAATGTTTTCAGAGGCCTAGGCTGCATCATTGGATGAGATCATGTGTGTGGGTTAGGGCCTTTAATCTAATTGGGCGTGTGTGGATGTTATGCATGTGTGTGTTGTGGTGCCCTACATATGTTTCCAATGTGTGCGTGTATGTATGCACACAGTTCTGGCATGTGTCTGGCCTACACAGGGGTATTATTGGCAGCTGCGGACTGTACAGGCCAGGTTTTACAGTTCACGGTGTCCAGCCACAGACATGTGACCTGTGCCTGCCAGGGGTTGCACGAGCACTACCAGACAGAGGTGCAGACTGGGTACTGTCTGATGACACTTGTCCACTGGAACCGTGTCCCTGTTGGGACCATCCAGGGCCACATGCACGTGGCTTGCTGTGTCGTGGTGTGGACAGCACAGCACCAGCTGCACTGCTGCTGCTACCGCCACTATGGGAGCGGACATTTGAGGTAGCTTGTTCACGTAGATCTGAAACAGCTGATGTAGGAGGCCTACGTCCACGTGCCCGACGCCTCACTCCTACCAGATGTTCCAACACAGACAGCTCATGCTCACGGATTGTCATACCATGGTCAAGGACTCCAACCACGTCACCCAACTGTCTATCCAAAGCTTCATCAATCTGCTGTTGAGCATTTACCATTGCCTGGATGTTGTTGTTTAAAGAACGGACAGCAGCCCTCTGAAGCCTCTGATCTTCTCTACTGTGACATTCAGCACATGCCTGTGCCTCCATTACAGCCTGAAACATGCATCTGGTGACACCAGATGCTGTGCTCTGTCTTTCAGGAGCATGTTGGCCAGAGGTCCTCCTATGAGAATCACTGGCCACGTGCCTGTGTGGGGCACCACCAGTCAGTTGGCTGACACCATGGTGTGCAGGCACACCTTCCATAGCCCCCACAACTTCCTGTTCCAAGCTACCACACGCCAACTGTCCTTCCTCTATGGCCACTGGTGATGGGGTATGTGCAGGCATGTGATCTGTGTGTGGGGATGAGGGGGATATAGGTGGAATGGCAACCAATGGCACAGATAAAGCTCCTGACAACCCTGCCTGTGCCTCAATCATACGTTCATCATCACTGCTAGAGTCTGTGGGGACACAAACATCAGATGGACCACAAGAGGGCAACGCACCTATTTCACCTGTGAGGGGTAGACAAGAACTGTACATTACAATCTATACAACAGACACACACACACACACAGACACACACAGACACACACCCAGACACACACGCATGTGATATGACAGAAGGCATGCAGCATGCATGTGATACGGCAGACGGCATGCAGAGCAGACAATAATAGTGGTAGTTACCATACATCCCTGGGTTGCACACAACAGTATGCATGTGTCATAGCAGAAGGCATGCAAATTACACAATCATAGTAGTAGTTAGCATACATCCCTGTGTTACACCATGTAGACCAGCACAGGTTAACAGTACACCTGCCTGATGTGTGGCATATGACCTTGACAATCACATGTAGTATGACGTGATCTGCTAACATGTGCAATGACATGCATACATGTTTAACACAATGGTATCCTGTCAAATATACAGTGGGGTAATGGTGTCCCAATGCAGTGTTGTCTGTCCACCCTAAAGATATACTGCACATTTAGCTGATGAGCATGGCCATTGCAGGAAATCATGAGGCGTCTCTATTGCTATACAATGTGAGTTACAGACACAGTTCATAGCCATGACTGTGTTCAGATACAATACATATATACTGTGGAATGTGACCCACATCACTGAGGTGTATACACACTAAACCATGATGTGGAACATGTGACACAGGTCACTGAAGTGTATGCGGATGACACCCCTGCACATCTGCAACCATATTGCTGCTGCCTGGCAACTACGGCCAGACATGGCAAACACATCGGTACACCATGTCCCACATGACATCTGTGTACCACACACGCACACACACACACACACACACACACACACACACACACACACACACACACACACTCGAGGAGCACATATGACATTGATGTCCGACACCAGCAAGGGGAATGTACTGTATCTGTGGGCTGATCTAGATACTGTACAGGTGACTGCTGTCATATCGTGACACCCTCAAGATGTTCAACACATCTTATGTGGTGGATTGATGTCACACCTACACAAGATGTGCACAGGCCTGTAGGATATCTAGTGTTCCACATCTGCAATATAACCATTACACAAAGGCCATTGTTGGACCATGTGTAGCCATTGTACGACAGGGGTGTAGACACAAGTACAACACATCTACTGTGTGTGTTGTTTCATGTCTCTGGCCATCCTCCACGGCCATGTGTGTACATGTGTTGGCCAAATTATTGTGACGGGCATCTATTTCACATGTCTGTGTTGTCCCATATGACATACACCCATAGATGTCATATGCTCTACTGACGACAGGGTTATGCAAACAAAGGGTAGTATGTTTGGTATGTGGGATATGTTTTTCAGGTTAGTTAGGCAGTGTTGCAGCCAGGCCACTAGATGTCATGGACATGTCAAGATAGCACATCACATTGTGTGACAATCATAGCAGGGCTATGATCCACACCAGTGAATCCTGTGGGCTGGCCATACTCCATCTCACAGTGTAGTACTGTTTGTATTCCCACATGTGTAGTTTTGATCTGTAGTACATGTCCCTACAGTGAACAGCACCTCCACCATTGTATGCACAGCTGTCCACACATCTGGCAATGACAGTTTGTGAGGATTCATGTCGGAGATTCACATTGTTTGCAAGTGTTGCACATGGGTAGCCATTGTGATGCATTGCAGGTCCAACCTGTATATTGTGACAGGACCATACATTATGTGTACATGTGGTAAATGGTCACATGGCAGATAAATCTGTGCATTACAATGCCTGATAAATAATAACAGTCTCACCTGCAATGGGCTGCTGTTGCAGTGGAATGCCAGAGGTACCTAAATAAGAGTAACACAGCAGTATGAGCATTATCCATGCCTGCAAGATAGCTACAGGGTGCAATGTGCATATTAACATATACACCAGTACATTAGACTATACTATGGTATATGCACATGTGTGCATACACAGAGTAGTATACTATAGTATGTGGCATGTGTGTATACATGCCTTGCATATGATGTTACATTACATATTGCACAGTGACACATGCAACTATATGGAATATAGTTGTTATAGGTGCAGTAGTGACTTACCAGGCAACTCCAGGCTCGGTGGTTGAGAGACACCCACCTCCACAATATCAGCTAAGGCTTGTGGATGTTGTTCTGCAGGTGTCCCCAGGTTGGCCAGTAGCTCCTCTGTACGTGTGAGTGGGGGCTGGGTTGGTGGTCCACCGCCTGTTTCACCTTGTACAATGGCAATTGCATTCGCATGCTGCTTCACCCATCTAATGAGGTCTGTACAGTGTCTGCACACCTGCTGGTATGTACGGTTGTGGCCACCCACATCATTAACCCTCCTGTGAGGTTCCATCCACAGGGCATCCCGCTGCTGTGAATCCTGTGGCACATGGCTGAACAGGATATCATGATTGTCATGTAGGTATGGGATGAGAGCTTCATCCTCCAAGTGGGTATAAGGGGGTAGCCTTGCACGTGGCATACCTGGAAGACATAATGATTGAGACAGGTCACAGTAACTCACAGAGACATACAGAGCTACAGCTGAACATATATGTGTATCACATTTATTATGATTAAATAGTTGTCTTTGCAAATCTAGATGACACTGACACCACTGACATGTTTGTGTCACACACATGTGACACTTAATGGTGAGTGGATATTATCACCATATATGTGTGTGTGTGTGTGTGTGTGTGTGTGTGTGTGTGTGTGTGTGTGTGTGTGTGTGTGTGTCACCTGATTACATTGCTCATACTCCATGTGGATGATATCTTGATGTGGGCATGTCTGTTTGCCTGTACTGGTGTTCCTACCTATCAGCACATGGCTGGATGTGTCCACATTAATGCAGTCAACCTTGATGCTGTGTATATGTCACATATAAAGACTTACACTGCCTTAAAGGACATGACCTGCAACCCTGCAGACTTGCTCACGGAAGGTTTTACATGTATGTGTTCTGCCATATACATCTACGTGGCACTATACAGCAATTCAGCATCCTGCCATGTATCATCTGTGTTGTGCATGTGATACACATGGGACACTGGCTAGTCAGATGGTATTTGCAGGGATGGATATCAACTATAGCATGTACAGTCACAGTAAACTAGTAGGCTATATGCCCTGGGCCATGTATGAATCTAGGATGAAAGATTACCTGGCTGTAGCCGACAGGTGGGTCTCTGGGACCAGGTGGAGCAGTGCCACATAACTGATCCACAGGGTTAATGATACATTTACCATGCGGTCATCACACCATGTCTGAGAGGGGAGCAATGTGCAGCTTTGCTGAACAGGAATGCATAGTATGGCAGGACTATGTAAAGTGTATGGGACAAGGATCTGTCCAGCATGTGGTGATCCTAGTACTAGGAAGGTGGATGTCCATGAAGTATGTGTTTGAGATCAGGATGTGTATGTGTAGCATGTCCAACATCACTGGGTTGGACATGGATTTAATCAGGGTATATATCATGCTACATAGTGGAGATGGGGAAAGGGAAGGCTGGTGTAGGGCATCTGCACATGGCCAATACCCATTAAAGGAAATATGTGAACTGATATGGGTCACTTGAGTGTTGTGTATGGCTGGACAATGATCTCTATATTCATGGATGGCACCTTGTCATGATTAGGGTTGCCACATATGACTACCTGACAGGTGTGGTGATGTAGCTATCACAGGAAAGACAATTGCCCAGCTGCATCTCTTACACACAGTGTCCATTATGTTGGCCGCTGCCTAGGTGGTAGTTCATGGGTACAGGGTTATTAACATAGGGGTGACAATGCAATATGTAGCTGTCAGATTGTGGCCATATGTCACACACACCTCACCCACAAAGCCCGTTCTGTATGTTGTCCACAACACTCTAAGTCGGCTATTGCTCCTAGGTCATAGTCATTCCCATATTTCACTAGGCAGATGCCTACTATTTGTCTGTGTGGTATGGACTACAATGAGGGGGTATGCAATTAATTAACCCTGTCTTACTATAGCTGGCACTAGTGTGATATGCATGTATTATTCAGACACCTTCTGTAAGTGTCAGTTCTGCCAGCAGTCCCATTGCAAAACACTCCTTTGACATAGGAATGTACATCTAGTATGCCGAGTGTAGGTAGAACACAGTATGGGTGATGATGTCCTATGACCTGGCAAGGTTATGATATGCTTTGTGAAATCAACCTTACTGTCATCTACATCTGTACTGCTGACATCAAATAATTTGATCAAGGTTCATGGCCTTTCAGACCAGACTCAGCAGGGTAGTAGTGCAGTACTTCCCATTATCAGTGGTATCTCCCCCTTTGTGGATTGTGATACCTGTTGCTGCGCACCATTCAGTGTGTACACAGCCTGACATGTCACTATGTTTTACATGATGTGTATGTGGAGAGCAACTTGTTTTTCCATATGTGTATGATACAACCTGGGATGTAGACAGGTCCCATGCAGCCTGAGTGCAGCTTGTACCTGTATAGTTGTGGGTACAGAGGTTCTGTGGTGCACATGGATATATGATTGTGTACCTGTTGGGGGGCAGTGTGTTTATGTTATCCAAGACCCTATCTGGATTGCTTATTCATACTCAGCACTTGTTCAGAACTTGTAAGCACTATGTAAGCTACAAATTACTATAGCACTCAATCTTCCTCATTACCTAGAGGTAAACAGGTTTTGTACATACTTTTCTCACTTGCTTAGAGTAAAATAGCTCTTGTACTCACTTTCTTCACTTATCTAGGGGAAATTAGTTTTATATTCAGGCATGTCCAAGGGTCAGCTGCCAATGTTCTCTCCTGTCTATCTGATGAATCTGGACATCTTGAGGCAATGTAGACATTGCCTCATGTACACAGACAATCCTCTCCGTCTACCACCCAACACTACAACCTGTGAGAGATGCACTTATCTAGCCAAACTGGAGGTAAAGCTCTCTCCAACCAAGCCTGACCCTGACAGTCATGTGGAGAAGGTAAACATTTGCACCACACCACACTCATCACATAGTCTCACTGAATCTACACCATCATTAACTGAGAAAACTATTTGTGTAACAACTCATTAGCTCAACGCTTTCTGGAATTCATAAACACCAATGACCTGGATCAACATATCCACACACCCACCAGGGGCAACAATATTCTAGACCTAGGCATTAGCAACATGAGTGACCGGTGTTCCACACCTGAAGTCAACTCCTCGTTGGTCCGATCCGACCATAAGCTGAACACCCTTGATATCCACATCCCCCCATTAAGAGAACCACAGTATAATATGTCTACAAAGCCAACTTCATGCTTCTTAAGACAGACGTGGTGAACGTCATGACACCCATGCAGATGGACAATACTGTTACAACTGCTGAATCCTACACAAATGCACTCTATAAGTACTTACACGAGTGCTTGCATTGTGCTATCCCAAACAGAACCAAGATGCTATACTCCTAATTAAGGAAGCCAATCTGGTGGTCCCCTGTCATAAACAAATTGTACAACAGGAGGAAGACACTGTTGCAAAAGAGAGTACAATCCCATGCATGGATGAGCTCCCTGGTCAGCCTCAGTAAGAAGGTGAGATCTCTTATAAGATCCTCCAAAGCTAGCTATGAAAACAAAACCGCCACTAATTCCAATAGCAACCACAAAGCATTCTATAGCGATGTCAGATATCTCAATGTCAACACCGAGATCTGCTCTGAGTTACAGCACAAAGGCATGAACATTACAGAACCAACTGATATTGCCAACATCCCGGCAGATAAGTTCAATGCTACCTTTCCCCCCTTTCACCCCCTAAAGGGCCCATATCTATACAGGAAGAGTGCAGAGTCCCTGTACTCACAACTACGCAGGTAAAAGCTGCACACTCTAAAGCCAATATCACAGCATCCATGGGACCGGACAACATCCCAGGCTGCATTTTACATGAACTTCAGAACGTACTGGCTCCCCACCTATGCACCATGTTCAATAATAGCCTCGCATTGGGCTTTGTGACCTTTGAATGGTACACAGCAACAGTTATTCCACTCCACAAAGGTGGCGCCACAATGCACCTTGGGACCTATTGCCTTATAGGCGTGTCTAGCCTGGTCTGCAAGGCTATGGAGCACATCATCATGGATCTCAGTCACAGAGACATTGGATACCTCCAAAACTTTGAACCGTCCCAGTTTGTCTTTGTTAAGGGCAGACCATGCCTCCTAAACCTGGTGGACTTCTTAGAGACAGTTATCAAGGCATTAGATGAGGGTAAGGAGCTCCACACAGCCTACCTAGATCTCTCAAAGGCTTTCAACACCATTCCTCATTCAGGTATTATCGACATACCCATCTGCCTGAACATTAACCCTATGTCATGTGATGGTTTGCAAAGTGGCTCACAGACAGAACCCACACAGTGGGAGTTGCATACCCCAGGTCCAACTGTATACCAGTTACAAGTGGCATCCCCCAGGGCTCAGTTCTAGGACCCCTCATGTTTGGTATATAATTCTCTGACGTACAGGCAATCCCAGGAGGGCTTTGACTGAAAAGGTTTTCAGATGACTGCAAACTAGGGGCCATAATTGTTTCCCCAGCTGTTACTGACACCCTCCGGAAGGGTCACACTGAGACTGTTACCTGGTGTCGATATCATGTCCTCATGCTGAATTCCAAAAAGTGCATAGTCATCCCCTTTGGATATAACTAATTACCCATGAACTACCACATAGATGCTAGTTCCCTACATACAGAAAAGGTAATAAGGGATCTGGGAACTCCAGTAGATAGCAATCTCTCCTTTGATATCCATAATGACAAGGTGGTTAGAATATCCTTCTACGTGGCCCCTCTAATCTCTAATGGGTTTGCATCCAGAACAAAGGAGGCCATTGTGCCTCTCTACGCATGACTTATTAGACCCATTAAAAGTTACAACACCCCATTTGGGATGTACCTTACAAGACAACTGCAACAGCTTGGAAGACCACAACAGTACCACACCAAGAGGATTACTGACCTCAAACAGATGACCTATACAGCCCAACCTAAGAAACTCCAGCTGTACTCAGTTGCATACCGCATACTCACAGGTGATCTCTGCTTGACATACAAGGCCCATGTCAAACCCAGTATTGCTGGATATGCTCCACCTAAACAGAAGCCCCTGAGAGCCACATGCTCTAGGGATATACACCTAACCAAAACGATGACTAGGATGTGCTAGACAGATAGATTACTCATCCGGAGAATCCCCATGCTTTTGAACATGATTCCAATGTACATCAGGCAAGGCCCCTTACTAGCACTCTTCAAAGGAAACCTTGACGGGTGGATGGGAGACAGACGTGTACCCCGGGGATCACTGCAGTGGCTCTGCTGGACAGAGGCACAGGGAACTAATGGCTCTGTTATTCAGAGGCACAAGGAAATAACCTAAGGGGGTGGCGAAAGCCAACACACTCAAGCTAGGCTTATAAATACCCTTGGGCAGACAGCTTAGTACCTACCTTTGCACTTATTACATGTCTTATGTGCATGGATAGTTAACTAGTTCTTCCATTTTACTTTGCTATCATGCTGATAAACTGTTGGGTGACTACAAGTCATATGTATCCTGTTACTGTGTATTGTAAATGCCAATAGACATAACTAATGTTTGCCTAACATAACAGTAATGCTATGTAACTTGTAATACATATCTGCCTACAATATTGTACATTACACAGTTATTGGCACAATATCCCACAATGCATATCATATTGCACAATGGGCCAACCTTCGACAGGTTATTCTCAGTAATACACCCATACATATGCCTACTGTTACAATATATCAACATATACTATCCCCTGTTGTAGCACATACTTGTTGGACCAGCCCTAGTGGCTAGTGAGGAATATTTGTGTTCAAAGCCCTTATATAGCATCCCTTGTGGTGTATGCGGTGTTTGCTTTGTGACCTACAGCAGTACACACATAAATACTACAAGCGTTACTATGCTCAACAATACATCACTACAAGGTAACTGTTTCCATTATATGGATTGTGTTCACTTTAAATATTACAGAACAGGTACTACATACACAGACATACTGAGTGTTTTACATACCTTATTAATAACCCGAGGTTTCGTTGACTGTTAATTCAATCCTTTTCAGTTTGTGTTTCAATCTTCTTTGTAACGTTCTGCTGGTATATACAGATGGTTTGAATGTGTGATAAGCCATCCTTTTCTAGTTAAATATCAGTCACATGTGCTATCCTGACCACCAATTGGTGTTCCAAAGTAGTTAATTAGATGCACATCAGCTGTGCAGCTACTCCATTAGCCAATACCATGGCAACAGTGATGTATAATGGAGTACTCCACTTGGGCGTTGTCTGTTTGCCCTTACTTTTGAGGAAGACAGCCTGGATGTGTTGTTTGTGATGTATTTCAACAGCTATATGGAGACAGACAGAGATATATTAGCTTAATTACTTCCGTGGGTTGTGTGTGATGGCTAGAAGATGTTGTTCTAGATGTGAGTACAGCTGTTATATTTCAGAACATTGCTACTTATGCAGGGTTTGTTTGTACCTGATACTTCAGATGTTTCAGTCTGGCAAGGCTGTTTGGGCAGCTCAAGGCTATATGGCTATGCATGAACTGTTAGGTGGTTTACAGTGTGCTCACCAGACATCCTTGGTTTGGTGTACATGTGTTTCATACTGTGCTGTTATTCAGTAATCAGTAACACTTCCCAGTGTACACACAACTCTCTGAAACGGGATTAGTGCAAACAAACCCTGTAACATCAGCAGCTGTTCCATTGTATAACAGCAACTATTTCACAAAGGGCCATGTTAGTGTGTCTCTGACAAGGTATGTTAAGGCATCTGCAGATGTCATACAGTGAGTGAATGATTTGTGATGTTATTACAGTTTGTATTGTAATTTGTTTGGGTGTGGGGGTGATGTTGGTGGGTGTACATAGCAGATGCAGGTGTGTAGGAACTGCCTTTATACATAATCGATATGTGCGTGAGGGTTCCTTCCCTATTTGAACACCTATCTTTTAGTGAACTAATACTATGGTAATTGCAGGCTGATTCATTAAGGTACTGTTAATTGGTTCCTGTATAGCATACAGGTGATGTTAGTCCTTGAATTCTTTCGGCAATACATCAGAATGTAATAAAGTGTTGCGACATGAAAGCTGTGTATTTTTGTCATAGGTATTTGCAGTCATTGGAGTTGTGTTGGTGCCTGACCCCCTTTGGCTAGGGTTGCCACCTTTTCATATGTCCATAGTGGGACATTTTCGGGACACACATTAAATTTTACAGGCCGACACAAACCCACTGTCAGAACAAGGGATAGAACTTTCCTTTTTTGCCTAAATATAAGCTTATTGTTGTATCAGTTTAGTTGCTTATCCTGTTTCTTGTAACATGTAGGTATTTTAGATACAGAAAGAACTATTGTATGCAACTATTACATTACATATGTTATTAATATTACATAATTATGTCCTACAATCTCAGGACATTTGCCAAATTTAATATGTTTGGTCAGGACACGACTGCCCAAAGAGGGACTGTCCCTCTCAAAGTGGGACAGGTGGTAACCCTATCATTGGCTCATGTCCATAGCACATATTTGTAATAGTGTATAGGCATATACTCTCCATACCCTTTGTTCATAAAGTGTGGTCGTGGCGGAATGTGTGATTGCTATGGTCCATGTTATACTCATATATGAACACTTCAACTGCTGTATACAGGATACCTATGGAATCCCAAAACCACATAATTCCGACACCCACAGTACCAGGCCCAGACTCCCATACCCTACATTACCGACAGCGACAGTAACTCGCGAAAGTAACACAAACATGGAACACACACACGCACACACAGACACACTGCTACCCACCACATCCAAACAAACCACCCTGCACTACATATGAGCAGGTGCACAAGCCCCCCTACACCCCCCCATGTGAGTGTGTGCACCCCCCCACCTCCCCACTTTAATATTCTACCTCCTAGATCACACAAACAGATGCACAAAGCAAACCCACACCCACACATTACAGTCCCCCAGGAACACACATCCCAATCAGAACACACACTTACACACACTACAGCCCTCAGAAGCACACTTACACACAGTAACCTATCTGAACCGCAACACCAGAAGCACTGACTAAATGTCCCTTAACATCGGGATTTTAAACCCCGTGCTTCTGGTGTTTTGGTACTGTGGTCTTTTGGACTATAAGCCTCGTGATTACATGCGTCAGTATGTCAAGCAGTCGGTATGTGGTAGGTATCCCATTTATATGTACCTTCATGGTTATTTAGATGTTGTTAACCTATCTATATAGCTACACATATATGTATATCCCCATATATCGACATATATCTCTCTCTCTCTCTCTCTCTCTCTCTCTCTCTCTATATATATATATATATATATATATATATGTTATATTTCATTGGGTACATGCTGGTTTGTCCTATTTCCACACATTCCTACCTTTTGTGTTTTAACCTGTCAGTATACACAACTGCCATTGGTACATCTCAGGTAGCTTAGTGGTAGGTTATTGTGAAGATTTTATACATGGTTGCATGTTCTAATCATGGCAGTGGTAATTTTACCTCTCAGAGCAGGCACTGGTAGTGCAAGGGTGATTAATGCACATTTCAGTGGTTGTGTGTTCCAAATGTTTATTATTCTGTGGAATACTACCTATATATGCAAGCTGTGGTTAAGGTATACTATGTAACATGTAAATCATCTGAGTAGATTCCTGTCACAGGTACTCCCCATTATTTGTAACTACATCCCTGATTACATTATACAAAACCCCTCACTAATACTCCAGGGAATCCTTGCAAAGTGGGTGGGGAACAGTGGATACACCCCAGGGATCCCGCAATTGGCTCTGCTCCACAGAGGGACAGTTAGTTAATCAATGGGGTGGTGACAGCAAACACTTTTTGGCTCTTCTTATGAGTGGCCTCAGGCAGTTAGGCATGTACCTACCTATGTATTTATGAACCTATACATACAGTATGGACACATGCTGATAGCTTAATTTACTGTTCAGGTATTGACTTACCTTGTGCCAATGGCAGTTGTGTGTACAATAGTTGAGGGCTACCTATGTAGGATGCACATAGTAGACCACCTATACATGACAATTTACAGGTGGTCATGTGTGTGTGCCATCCATGTTTGCTGTGTGTGCAGGTGGAGAAGGGTGTCAGTCCATAAGTGCCTACACTGTCAGTGTGTGTGCTATACGTTCCCTCTTTGCCAAGGCATGGACATACTGGGCACGCCTCCGTCTGCCTACTGGGGCTGGCACAGGGTGTTCGTGTTCTGAGTCCCTCTGTGCATGTGGGGCCCTTGGCAATGGTGGTGGGCTGTGAGGGCCTTCACCATTCTGTCCCTGCTGCAGCTGTTTCCGCAGGATCATATTGTGTAGCATGGCACATACTATGAAGATGTGGGCACACGTTCCTGGAGAGTACTGCAAGGCTCCACCAGATATGTCCAAGCAACAGAACTGTGATTTCAGCATCCCAAAAATGTGCTCTATGATGATTCTGGTTTCTGCATGTGCCTCATTATGGCGTTCTTGCATGGCTGTGTGTGCATTTCTGATGGGAGTCATCATCCACGGTTCCAGTGCATAGCCAGCATCCCCCACCAGGTGGCCATATGGGATATCCCCCCTGGCAAATACCTGATACAGCTGTGAGGCATGCCAGATGTGGGAGTCGTGATAGCTTCCAAGGCTGCCAGCATACACATCCATGATAATGCCCTGGGCATTGCACACGACCTGGCAGTTGATGGAGGGGTATCCCTTGTGGTTTATGTAATGCCTACCTGCTCACCGGGTGGTGTCTTGATGTGTATGTGCAGGCAGTCTATTGCACCCAGTACCTCTGGGTAGTCTACCACAAGGTGGAAGAGACACACATTGCTGGCCAACTCCTCCTGCATTCGGGGGAAGTATATGTGCTCATTGGCATGTGGTAACATGGCATCCAGGAACTGGTGTAGTACCCTGGATGCTGATGCCTGTGAGATCCCCATGATATCCCCAGATGGCCTTTGGAAGGTACCTGTGGCTAGTATTCTCAAGCTTACACATACCTTCGTGTCCACTGGAATGGGTTCCCCTCTGTTACTTCTGCCACTGAGGCATGGCCGGCACAGCTCAACAAGTTGCTGTATGGTTTCCCTGACCACCCTGTAACACTCTACTATCTCTAGATCATGTAACCCCAGGTAGGTTACCCTGGGTCTGAACACTCTTCTCCTCCTCCGGTGCCTAAGATGGTTGTCAGCATCATCCTCCACACTACTGTCAGGCTCCAACACATGCTGGTGAATCAAAGCTATGGCAACCCCTAACATGTACATATTAAAAGTTCCCTGTCTGTATACACCAATGGTGCAGAGTGTCTGGGAATACACAAGTGTGTGTGCGGGGCTTTCACACCTTATACTATTATACAATGGATGATGCTGGTATAATTGTGTGTTTGTGCAATTCCAGCTGCAGGGTATCTTAATTATTGGTTTTACAGCAGGTACTGCTATTGAGGGGAGATTGGTGTTGACTTACGCTTGGCTACCATCATTCATCTATTGCCCTTTACTTCACTTTTCAACCCGATTCCCCTCCCATTGTCAGGCATGCATCCAGCTGCCTGCTTTCTTGTTTTTTACTTTCACAACCCAGGACTGTGTTGCGAAATGTGTTATGTAGCTGATCTACTGCAAGTTTGCTTTATTCTGGTGTGACAGTTCTCTTTTCTTTGCAGTACGGCACCTCCCCTTTCCTGTTCTGCAGGTAGCTGCTAGCAGCCTTGTTAGCTGTTGACAATGGCCCACTGTGAGTTCTTAGATGTTAATTACTCATTTGTACTCCAATTACCATGCTGCAGCATTTCCTTATTGTCTTCCCGTATCCTTCCTGCACAGCCGTTTACCGGGTTTCAAGCGCGTTTTCATCCATGTTCACATGCACATTTGGTTACCTTGTGTGCTCTCAGCTAAGCAAAGCTATGGCTACTTCCACACCCCTATCCTGCGGCTTTGCTTAGCAACAGGTAACCTGGATTAGCAATGCTCCAATGTGCTTACAGCTATGATGGCGCACCCCCTCTCTTGATGTCATGTTTACCTCCAGGCCACACCTCGGTGTTGTACTGCTATGCCATGTGGTACATCCTTATGCTGGCGGGGAGTTTGCGATTCAGTATTACTTGACTCATTTGCATGGCATTGACTACTAATTCCTAGTTACCATGCAGAACACTGTCACAGACCCTTAGCAACCCTTGTGCCATGGTTGGGGTGTAGCATGCATGCCATTGACTATTATGGGGAATTCATGAATTGTGTTACATTGCAGTTTTATGACATCTAAATATATTTTCATTGTAATCCTGTTTGCGCACCAATGCACTGCGGTTTTACTTTGCGTTAGAGTGGCCATGACATTAAATGTTATTTATGTGTTGTGCATGTTTTTTTATGCCATTGGCTATATATTTAGCCATTGGCATATATTAACATTATAATACGTAAATATGGTCCGCTTTCATGGCTCTGATTTTATGTTTGAAAAAATGTAAACCATTTTTCTGAGGTTTACATTTCTTCATGCTTACGCTACGCCTGCACCACTTCATGAATCGCTATATACCTTCATTTGCATGCTACACTGCTGCACATAGGGTAGTTAGCATACATGCGCCAGGAGCTGCGCAGCCCTGGCATACACTGGTAGTGCATATGGAAACAACTTGTACCTAAATCGCTCAGCGGCCATATTTGGTGCTAGATCACTGCCGCTACTCCTGGCGCAAACTTCATGAATCCCAGGGAGAATCTAATAAGTTAAATATTGTTGTCAACAAAAAGCCAAGGAAGCTTGTAGCTGTTTTATATTACCACAGGAACTGAACCATTCAAAGGTACTGGATAATAACAGTATGGCTGGACTGAATATATGATTACAGACTAGACCAAATGAACATTTGATTATTCTGACCAACATTATCATATTTATTGCATTTTCTTTCTGACAAGCTAGATTCCATTTACTCTAAAGGGTATAGTACAAAACTCTGTTGCAGTTCTAAATTACATACTAGTAATAGGTGACTCTATAGTCAGACACACTGACGTCCCACTCACTAGGCTGAATAAGGAGAAGGTTACTGTTAGCTGCCTGTCGGGTGCCAGGATCTGCGACATAACAGAAGCACTCAGGTCACTCCAGAACAAGTACAAATATGACTCAGTCATTGTCAATGTTGGTGTGAATAACCTGAGCCATACCTCCCTGGACTACATGAAAAGAGACATGGAAGAGCTCTCTGATCAGGTAGCCCAGGCTGGTATGACCCTGACCCTGAGTAGGATCCTGCCCACACCAAGAATGATACAATGGTATAAAGAAAAAATATCAATTTCAACAATTGGCTAAGTTTCTGGTGTCATTCAAAGGGGATCCATTGTTTGTCCTCCTGGGATTACATGCTCGACAAGCCACACTGCTTCACTAGAGACAGCATGCACCTGTCACCTTTAGGCTTTGGAATACTGGCCAAGGCTCTTGCCACCCCATAGTGCCTTTTTTAGGCAAGGCTCAAAAGACAAACCCACCGTTGTAAATAGCACAAGTAACAAAAATCTGAGGGTAATGCTACTCAATGCCAGAAGGCTAAACCTCAAAATGCATGCACTTCAGGCACTCCTCAGTATGGAGAAAATCGATATATGTGCAGTAACAGAAACCTGGTTTAAGGCTCCAGAGAGCACCCCAGCACCACCAGGCTACAACTCATACCATACATTTCGGCCACATAACCCAGATCAAAATACAAAAGGCGGGGGAGTATCCATATTCATCAAGGATACCCACACCTCCAGGTTAGTGGCACAGCATGATGCTTCAGAGATCATCCATGTGCAACTAATAATGGGCACAACTGCAATTCAAATTGTAGCTTGCTACAGATCACCCACCATGCCCCAGGACCCCCATTCCGCATTTCTGGAAACACTGGGAAACATAAAGGTCCTACCAAATACCCTAATATTGGGTTATTTCAACTACCCAAACATTAACTGGGAGAACTACTCAAGTACTAACTTCCTTGCCTAACATTTCCTAGAATTTATAAACTCAAATGCCCTGGATCAACTGGTCAACACTGCTACAAGAGGTGACAACATATTGGACCTGGTCATCACCAACATGGGTGACCAGTGCTCCATACCGGAGGTCAACCCCTCGCTGGTTAGATCTGACCATAAACAAATCACTTTGGATATCCACATTCCACCCCCACCCCCGGACAAGGAAACTACCATGAAAAACTTTTCAAAAGCAAAGTTCACGTTACTTAAGACCAAGGTGGAAAGTTTCAAAGCCCCCATGCTAAAGGATAATGCTGTCCAAGCTGCAAAATCCTTTACTCATGCATTCTACGGGCATCTACAAGAATGCATGGGTCACGCTATTCCAAGCAAAACCAAGACTCACTCCTCCAAGAAAAGGAAACCAGTCTGGTGGATCCCTGCCATAAACAAGCTATACAATAGAAGGAGGAAACTAGTACAGAAAATAGTAAAATCCCAAGAAGAAAAGACATCCCTGATCAGTAACAGCAAGAAACTACAATCCCTCATAAAATTGTCCAAGGCGAGCTTTGAAAGAAAAATTGCCAAGGACTCCAAAGATAACCACAAGGCATTATTTAGCTATGTCAAGAATCTAAGTGGCAATGCTTAGATCTGCTCAGAGTTAATGCAGAATGGCACAAAATACACTGAACCAACCAATATTGCCAACATCCTGGCAGACAGGTTCAGTGAAAACTTCACCCTCCTCTCACCCCCAAAAGGGCCCATAACCATACCAGAAGAATGTAGAGCCCCTAAAATCACAGACACTCAAGTTAAAACAGCCCTTTCCAAAGGCATAAACACAGCATTAGTGGGACTGGACGGTGTCCCAGGCTGTATCCTACATGAGGTCAAAGAAGAACTAACCCCTCACCTAAACACACTGTTCAAACTCAGCCTCTCCACAGACTACATACCCATAGAGTGGTGCACAGCAATGGTTATTCCACTCCACAATGGTGGAGCTACAACAGACCCCAGGAACTATCGCCATATAAGCCTGACTAGCTTGGTCTGCAAGGCTATGGAGTGCATCATCATGGAACTCATTAACAGAGACATTGGGAACCTCCAAACACTGGATCCTACCCAGTTCAGCTTTGTTAAGGGCAGATCATGCCTCCTAAACCTGGTGGACTTCTTTGAGACAGTTACTAAGGCTATAGACAAGTGAAAGGTGGTACACACAGCATACCTAGACCTCGCAAAGGCCTTCGACACCATTCCCCATTCTGGTATTATAGACAAGTTCACCAGCCTGAATCTAAACCCCTATGTCACAAGATGGGTTGCCAATTGGCTCATGGACAGTACCCACATGGTGAGAGTTGTGGGAGCTAGGTCTGACTCTAAATTGGTTACAAGTGACATTCCCCAGGGCTCAGTTCCTAGGACCTCACCTGTTCAGCATATACTTCTCAGAGGTACAGGCAAGCACAGGAGGTCTATGGCTGACCAAGTTTGCAGATGACTGCAAACTAGGGGCTATAATTGACTCTCCGGCTGATACAGACATCCTCCAAAAGGGTCTCACTGAGACGAATACCTGGTGTCAAAATCATGGCCTCAAGCTAAATGCCAAAAAGTGCATAGTCATCTCCTTTGGAAAAAACAAAGTACACACAATCTACTACATAGGTGGTATCCCCCTAAATACAGAAAACATAATAAGGGATCTGGGGACCCAAGTAGATAGTAATCTCTCCTTTGATAATCACATTGCCAAAGTGGTTAGAAAATCCTTCTATGTGGTCCACCTAATCACAAAAGGGTTTGCATCGAGATCAAAAGAGGTCATTGTGCCCCTCTACTCATCACTCATCAGAACCATCATAGAGTACAATGCCCCATTTGGGATGTACCTTACAAGACACCTGCAACAGCTGGAAAGACCACAGAAGTACCTCACCAAGAGGATCACTGGCCTCAAACAGATGCCCTATGCAGCTCGACTGAAGAAACTCCAGCTGTACTTGGTTGCATACCGCCTACTCAGAGGTGATCTCTGCCTGATATACAAGGCCATGTCCAACCCAGAATTGATGGACATGCTCCACCTAAAGAAAACCTTATACCCTCAGGCCACACACTCTAGGGATCTAAACCTCACCACAATAATAAATAGGACATGCTGGAGGGATAGATTCCTGTCACAGAGACTTCCCATGCTTTGGAACAAGATTCCAATCTACATTAGGCAGAGCTCCTCGCTAACAATCTTCAAGAGAAACCTCGATGAGTGGATGGGTGTTAAAGGAAAAAACAACTTCAAAAAGATCAATACATGGCAGGTTCAGGTTAAGGCACTTTAATTCTTGCAGCAAGGAGACAAAAACGTGCTAATACAGAGTTTGTCTAACTAGAATCAGGAAGTGAAGCCATTCTTATACATTTCTTACAAGACATTGCCTACTAAGCTGACGTAACAAGTCACAAGTTCTTACAATATTATTTCATAGCAGCTGTTTGTCCATGATTTTCTGCTGACACTATCAAGTTCATGAAAAAACTTCCTAAGAAAAAACAACGTGGCCTTGGAGACCACCGGTTAGATGCAACTTCTCACAATGTGATGTTAACATTCAAGGTACTATGGCTAATTCAAGCACAAAGCAAGTACAGATTATAGTTAATTTCTTCAAGCAGTCTTTGTTTAACTGTATCTATCTTTTTCTGCAGCTGTGCATGTTCTCATAACATGAACAGAGCTGATTGTTCAAGTTCAATAACGTTATAGAAAACAGTATTGTTCTATTCATTATTTTCCTGACCTAGCAGATAATCACCTGCTTCTCAGTAAATTTCCAAAAGGCATAAACATGAATTTTGCTGTGCTAGCAAATACTAGGTCAGAGAGCATCTTGTAGTTTCAGAAAGCATCTCGTAGTTTCATACAAAACTAAGCTGTGCATAAAATAGAATGAAATGTGTTAACCCTTTTAGCTTCTAATAAGCACTAAACACATACATTAATACATATTTTTCTGACAATGGGAAACAGAAAGTTTACCCCGGGGATCACTTCAGTGGCTCTGCTGGACAGAGGCACAGTGAACTAATCTAAGGGGGCAGAGAAAGTTAACACATTCTGGCTAGGCTTATAAATGCCTTCAGGCATATAGCCTAGTAGCTACCTATGAACCTATGGAACTATAAACCAATGGTACTGAGGCAGACTGCCAGTTGTCCTGTAATTATACTGTCTAGGAATTTAGACAGTGACAATAAAATGGACACTGGACAGCCATGTTAATGATTTGCATTGCTGCTTGATCGATAGAACAACTCAGTTTTCATAAAAATGAGAAAGTTATCATCTCTCTGGTGTAGAAGGATGCAGAAATGACTATGACCCATATAAGCCAGGTTTGATTAGTGATATGCTTTCTGGGCTCTGTATGTAGGGAGTAATGAAATAATGAGGCAAAACTCAGCATAACTATCTCGGGAAACTTGGTAATGGGATCCACTGTGACATGCTCATAGTCAACTTATGTTGGACATCATGATCCTAGACAAGAGGAATTAGGTAGGTAACACTCTGGAGTGTCAATGAACAGCTGTCTCACAGTGGGCCATTGTACTCTTACCCAAATGTGTCCTCTAGCGCACCAAGGTGTTGAGGCATAACCAAGCCAACAAACATACCAGTCAGCATTAACGTGTAGTCTTCTCTGTACCCACTCCTCTTTCTAGGCATTGAGTAAAGTACAGCGTGCTAGATACAAGGCTTTAATCCTTGGAACACCTGACAAAATGACACATCAGTGCATGTAGTGGCCTTTGAAAAGACTAGAAGAACAGAGAGAATATGATGTGCTGTGGGATCCAAAGTCAAATGTCACTTACCCCTACAGATAGAGCAATCAGAGTCCCAAACCAAGGACAAGAGAATACATACATACATACATACATACATACATACATACACACACACACACACACACATGTATGCATATATACATACATATATACACACAAATGCATACATACATACATGTACACACACACACACACACACACACACACACACACACACATACAAACATAAATATATACACATAGACATGCACGCACACACACACACACACACACACACACACACACACACACACACACACACACACACTCACACACACACACACATATATATATATATATATATATATATATATATATATATATATATATATATATGTGTGTGTGTGTGTGTGTGTGTGTGTGTATACATGCAAATAAAACCGACAAGTTGCAAAACGAAGAAAGAACTTTACACTGGCAAAAAACTTCTACAGCTATAGGAAAAAACAACAACACCAGAACTAGTAATTGAATGTGCTTTCTTTCCTTTAATATGTAAGAACTTCTTCAGAAATAAGAAGTTGCAAAGAAAAATCAGTAAATATGCACTCCATGTTGTCATATGGCAGCAAAGCAGTAAAATAGCAACAGCCAATTAAATAACCCTATCCTTCTTAAAATATGCGCATATCATTATAAGGTAATGAAGTACCTGAAAAAACATATACAGTGTAAAGCAAACTAGTGAAAAGTGAGTCTGTCATGTGAACTCATGTTAACCATTTCAAAGCACATTTTAAATTGATATTATCATTCAAACCAGGAGCTGAATCCGCTCCCATCAAAAGCTGCCATCTGAGTTCCCTAACATCCAGAAGTGTAGCATAGTCTCCAAAAAACAGTTCAACTTGCTCTAATACTAAAAGCAGACAGTTTTCAAAATGAGTAAATTAACGAATGCCTAGCTAGCACATTTTGAGAGTCAGAACTTCTGATAGCCCCACACTGTTCCTTTATTCTGTCTGATAGTTTCCTGCAATATCTTTCCCACATAGAAAAAAATGACAAGAATTACAAACTTCAGCACAAACCAAATTAGTGGATGAGCTATCAAACTGATGGGCAAATGTAACTTTAAAGTTGTTGTTGTGTCTTTTGGCTTTTCCCGGTTAGAGGTCGGCACAGTGGAACTCCGGTCTGCTAATGATTGGCAGTAGATTTTTACGTGCCAAGTTGCCAGCTCTGATGCACAACCTTCAACGAAGGTACGCCCATTCACGCATGTCCCACACAGAAGACGCTCTAGCTGAGAATCGAACAGGACAACGTCTTACTGTGAGGCGACATCGCTACCGCAGGATCACCTATAAAGTCATTATGTTTAAAAGTGTAGCAGTTCCCTTTGAAAGTAAACTTGCAATCAATGCATTTGCCACACTTGAACATGCCAGGTTGGTCAGTAATGTTTCTACCAGAATTTAAAACCAGTGCTGAGTCTCTGTTCTCAAGTGAATTTCTAATTGTTTGAGTCTTTTTATATGAAAACAACGGAGAATTCCCTAACAAGTTGGACAAGTTGTAACAATGCTCCAGTTGTGAGAGATGACATTTCTGATACCTTTCATATCCCTGCAAATAGGTATCTGGAAACTCAATGTCCTGTCTGGAAGAGCAGCAGTGTTATTTCGTTTAGGTGTAAAATCACAGTGAAGAATGGGCTGAAATTGACTGTATCTGTCTCTAGCCACTTCCTGAGCCACGCTATACACAAGATCCTTAGGGTAATGTTTTTGCAAAAACAGATTACACAAGAAGTCCATCTCAGCATAAAAAGTAGTATCCACGCTAACCAGTCTAGAGTCTAATGAATTGTCTTCAAGAGGAATCCTGTCGATTGAATGGGAGATAGGAAATTCACCCCGGGGTTTACATTAGTAGCCCTGCAAGACAAAGGGTCCAGGAAAGTAAATATTTGTGGGAAGCAATTCCAGGAAATTATTACGGCTAGGCTTGTATAGGCTCTAGGGCTGATAGCCTAGTACCTACCTATGAATCTTTGAACATACATACATAGAGATGATTAGAAAAGGATAATGAAGCAATTCACAGCCCTTAAACATGGAAACGCTTGATGAGAGGAACATTATGTTAATGCATGTGATGAACTGCGACCAATATTGTTGCTTCTAGTTTGCAGAATATGAGAACAAGTACTTACTGAATGTAGAAAGGGACACATACTTTTTTGTTATGAAAAATCCATGAGGGGGTATGATCCTTAGTGTCTTAACTACAGTAAATGTCAGAATTCAGTTACCCCTTCAAATGTTAACATAACAATCTTCTTGTTAATTGCCCAGAAGGTAGAGTGTTTTTAGACTACCCATGATGAGCAGATATATTTAATAGCAACACTTTAGTTGAGTGTTATTATTACTGAGTCAATATGAATATTAGGGACAATGCTAATCCATGACTATAATTTAGTTGTACTTCAAAGCTGTAGCTACAGTAGGTCTCTGACATATTCTACATCCCCTAGAACATTGTCACTGTTTTCCTGTGTAACTTGCAGTAGGTGATTATACAGAAATGCATATTTGTACTAATATTACTTATATATTCTGCTACCCTGAACCAATAACAGTCAGCTACACAGTCAGACACTTGACATGTGGATTAGGTCTGGTGATTCAAATGGCGTACACATGTGAATCAAATATATATACTTGCACTGCTATAGCCAAGTCACTTGTGGCTGTCCATTAGGGTAAATCAGGTAGATTTTCTGACAATGCTTGTGATCAGAGTTTCACTTTGGAGACATAAGTGCACAACAGGTCAGTGAGAATGTTTACAGAGATAGATCTTGTTGACCTTTATTAGACTGTCACACAGCAGACTGGGTTGGTGGGATTTCAGATCATTTAAGTTAACAGTGCCAGCTATGAGGCATTAATTTGCTTTTCCAAAGAGTGGGAGGTATTAATCTGCTTCACTGTTTCTTTAATAATGCACATTTAATAAAGCAGCTCTTTGCTATTACAGCATTGCTAGAATTTTTTCGAATATTATGATGTTGATTAAAGAATGTTTTATTATATTATTTTGTCTAGTATAATGAGAATGGAGAGAAAAAAATAATACTAACTGAATGATTCTTTGTAAAGTGTTACAGAAGGGTTTGTGATTTCCTGGACTAGGAATTAATGCAGACTAAAGAAATATGTTATGCAGAAAGCATGTATGTAGTTTACATTGTTAGAGTACCACTTGATCTCATTAATTGCCTCCTGAATTCAGAGAGTAGAAAGTGCTACAGAGTACCATTTGATATTATCTGTTGCAGTTTATTTTATTTTTAAGCTGACTTTTATCAGAACTAAAACATCAGCATAATAATAGGCATTTGTTAGCCAGGTACACTTGCAGTGTCATAAATGCTTGGTTAAGTAATCTGCTCAGTATCATCCAGGATGACAAATAAAGGCTGAGAGACTCAAACCTTATTCCACAGGGACTACAGCACACAGCCTTAACCCTCTGTGACAGCATCATCTGTTAGTGACCTGCTTGTTTTTTTTCTCCTCTTTGGATGTCTGATGTTAATAGTCCCTGTACTGTAGCATGTGTATATAGAATCTGTAGGTTACGCAGTGCAGAGATTGTTACATTTCAGTACTTTGTAGACCCATAACTCTGCAGTAACTTGCCATCAATGAATACATTTTCCATTTTCATGGTGGCCACACCATATCCACAGGTGCATGGCTGTAGTGTAAGGGTATGTAATAAACGGGGGTTAGGATAAGTGTTCCCTGAAAACTCATTTCTTAGTGTTCATAAGTGTTTTTGGTTCACTGATGCAGCACTCTCAATTAAAGTAGGTAAGATATTTCCTTCTTTCATTCTATTTCTTTCTCTCTCTTCTTTCATTTTTTTCCATCTTTCTTTCTTAGCCAAGGAAGAGAAATAGTCCTTAGCCTTGACTGGTGTGAAAGAGTCAAAGGCAAAAGCAATATATGTGAACAGTTTTGGAGTGGCAAGAGTGGGCATGTTTTTTAGGATGCAGTAGTAAACTGGAATACCCAGAGGAAAAAACCTGGATAGATACAGGGAAAACATTAAAACAGCGCATAGACTGGTGACCAGAGATCATGACTGATTTATGGTTACTGTTGAGCTGAGGCAGAGATCTCCTACTAAGCCACCATGCTGCACATGTTGTGATGTCTTATAAATCTAGAGCAGAAATCCAGAGCTAGGAGTGTTCTGCTCATTATTGCTTCAGTATCTTTTTGCCTCAGGCTTTGCACATAATAGAATTTATTCTGATTCATCACAAAGTCAAAGCTTATCATCCTCAAATTTGTCAGTGCTTTCTTCTAGGAAAAAGTGCAATGTTGCAGTCAAAAGATACTCATCAAATGCTAAGAAGAGCAACAGGGATAGAGAAATAGGAATTCAAAAGGAGCTTGAATGGAGCTTATGTTCCAGTATGGTAAAGGAAAACAAATACCATGAAGAAAGCTACAGGGTTACATTTACCCATATTGTATCCTATAAAGCGATGTTTGCTCTAGTGCAAGGAAAGCACCCTTTCTATGCATAAATTGAATGAAAAATGTTCCATGAAGTTGTGTTTCCCCTGAAAACCATTGTCATGGGGTACCAAGAGGCATGTTATATAAATTGTTCTCTGTGTGCTCATGCCAGGAGCTATGCTGACAAATACAGAAACTGAATCCAGAGTAAGTGTTCCTTGTAAGTTATATAATTACTGAGCCAATTTAGTAGTAAAGGTTACAACAGTGTTAAACTTCACTAGAAATCAGTTTTCATTCAAAAAATATGACAACTACAAATGTCTTAAAATGTTTCCAAGTTACATTATGCTACTGATATAAAACATGAAAAGTTACAAAGCAAAATACAGCTCAGAAAAGAAAGCAATGTGAACTTTGCATGATAAAAAAAAAAAATTGTTCCTCTTTGCTTACTCCTTGTGATATACAGATTCACATTTCTCATATTCTTTGGATAATTGTAAAATTTTTAGAACTGGATTTACCTTTGTATGTTTTTTTCCATTTACACCCCCCCACTACCCATGTGTAGACACGTACATGAGCCATACAGAGCACAAGCATATTACAGCACACAAAGACACCAATATCCAGACTCAAACCCACATATGCACACATATCACACCTCACACACACACACACACACACACACACACACACACACACACACACACATTCACTTTCCTGAAATATTTAGATTAAAAGTCAGTATTCAATGTTTATTTTATTTAAGTATTTAAAGCATATGATTGTAACAGTCATAGAATATGGGATGGTAAATTGCATCTCTTACAATGCAGCATGGTATAAGAAGAAAGCCTTGATCTCAGCCTAGTTGACAACAAGTTTGTTTAGCAGCTTGAAAGCTGTAGGAGTAAGCATGGGACAGATGCAATTAAAGTGGCTGACATCTGCTCATCAGTATCAAGGGAAGGGTATGGATGCATTTTTTCATTTGAGAGAAACTGCTACCCATGGCTAATTCATCATCATATAAAATATGGACAAAATGTGTGAAACCATGCATGCATGCATGCATCTTGAATTGCTACCCTTGATTTGAAAGACAGGCAGCAAGCCACAGCAAAGGTGTTGGAGAATACCAGTAAAAATCCCTAAAATGGCCATGATTGCAATGAAAATATGACTAATTCATCTGTTTCTGTTCCTTATTAACATGAATACTAAACAGGTATTATATATGCTGCATCATAGTTCTGAACTCTGCAGAAGTACTCAAAAAGTCTAGTATAACTATTTTCCAGCCAATGAACTTTGCAGACTTATTTTAATAAAAGCTGACCATGAGAAAATATTATAGTGAAACATGAAAAAAAATGTGCACCATCCTGAAAGTACCAAGGTTTTGAAAAGACTAGCATGCAAAGCCAATCACATAAGTTGCATTAATGTACAATATGCTATTTTACAAAATAATCTGATACGGGCATGTTACATAAAAGTTTCTATGCCTTATAAAAATGAAAATATAAAATTTATGAAAATTCATTCCTATTAATGACAACAGTTGCACATAACATCAAAAAGCCTACTATGCTATATTCAAAGATGATGAATTTTATATTTTCTGTAATTTGAGACCACTGAAAAGCTTTCTAAAACAAATACTGAAGAACACAAGATTGGCTTTATTGTAAAACGTGAAACCGGTAACCACATGTGATAATTATATGTAATTGTTTTCTTAATGGGATATGTAACATAATGCCAACATTATATTGAGATTTCTAGAAATTGCAAAGTAAGTGCATCACACCAAAGTAAATTATCAAGCCTATTTACAGAAACTATTCTAGAGTTCAAATGCCTGAGGCTCTCCTGCCATCCTCATTGCAATTTTCATGATCCTGCATAACTTTGTTTAAATACAAGGTTACCTATTACTCTCTGCTCTGGTAATAACAAACACTAAAGTTTTTTTTTTCTGCAGTTTTTTATGAGAATAAAGCAAATTACTTAAGAGTGCATATGTATACACACACACACACACACACACACACACACACACACATATATATATATATATATATATATATATATATATATATATACATATATATATATATATATATATATATATATATACATATATATATATATATATATATATATATATATATATATATGGGTCCCCTTCAAAACATCTAAAACCCATAACATCTAATTTGATAACATTGAGACCAGAACATCTAAAACTCAAAACATCTAAAACCCATAACATCGAATTTCATAACATCTAACACTACAAATCACATGAAAATAAAATCACCTCCATATACAATGACACCAAACTACCAAACACACTTTTTACTATATTTCTGCAGGGGGGGCTTGATACAGTGGGGTTAGGAAATTAACTTTTTCTCACTGTAGTGCAAACTTGGAGTTGGTATATTTAATTTACGGGGGATGTGGGGGGCAGAGCAACCCACATGGCAGGTGCAGGACAGCTTGCCCCCCTGCAGAAACAAGTAAAAAGTGTGTTTGGTAGTTTGGTGTCATTATATGTGGATGGGATGTTATTTTCTTGCGATTTGTAGTGTTTGATGTTCTGATGCACATTTTTGATGTTATGAGATTCAATGTTATGGGTTTTAGATGTTTTGGGTTTTAGATGTTCTGGTCTCAATGTTATGAAATTAGATGTTATGGGTTTTATATGTTTTGAAGTAGACCTATATGTATATATATATATATATATATATATATATATATATATATATATATATATATATATACATAGATATAGATATACAGATATAGATATATAGATATACAGAGAGAGAGAGAGTGATAGAGAGATGCCCACACATACTCACATACATACACACACTCACACACACACACTTTATATATATATATATATATATATATATATATATATATATATATAAATATATATATATATACACACACACACACACACACACACACACACACACACACACATATATATATATATATATATATATATATAAAAAAGAGGGAGAGAGACAGAGAAACAGAGTAAGAGGTTTACATATATAACAAAACATTCTCCAAATAAAGACTAGATCCATAAAACGTGAATGACTATCTGTCTTTCTATCTATTTTTACCTATTATATGTATGTACATATGTATTGAAGGGTATATGTCTGTCAGTACTGGCATGCCACAGAGCTCCATTCTCGGCCCTATATTCTTTAATATATTCACTAACAATTTACATAAATCCTCTCAGCAAGTTTCCCTCATACAATACATTCATGATTCTACTTTAATATGCATTTGGGACAACCTAACAGATCTTCAGAGAATTACTCAAGAAGCCTTTTACTGTGTTGAAAGTTGGCTACAGGATAATCACCTGCTACTTAATGTCAAACAAACTAAATTACTTCTCTTTTGTCCAAAATCCCATTTCTATGAAAAAAAAAAAACTTTAAAATGTATTCCTTAGATAATGCCACGATGGAAGTTATCCCACATAGAAAACTATTTTACATGGCAAGTGACGATAATCTTAAATTTGATTTACATATCCACAACAGCATCAAGAAAACCTATCAAAAACTATGCACCCTACAAAGAGTAAAAAAATCCTTTGAGGTTTTGCTAGGCAATTCTGTCTACCACTTATCTATTACCCTCTGTCCTGTATGGAATCCCTGTCATCACCAACCTTCAAGCCTCAATTAGTTCTAAAGTGAACAGTGCTATAACAAAGTTGCCAGATTGACATGCAAAACACCTTACCATAACCACCCCTGTTTAGCACTAAAATCACTTAACTGGATCACCACCTATCTTATACTCAACTCACCTGAACCCATGAAATGATCCGTAACCCATCTACCTGCCCACTTATACTCATACTCCAATACTATCTTCCAAACCATCCCCTTCAGTCAAAAATATACAACTGCTTACGATCTACAAACCACTACAGGGATCAGTCTCTATTCCAATAGTGTAGCTGGAACTTGGAACAAAATTCCTATATCAATCAGGTCTATCACACACCTTCAGCTTTTCACACCATTACTAAAAGACTTTTTCTCTGCCTCCTGGCTTCGTCCCTGCTCCTCATCTGAAAAATTGCTCTCTAGCACCCTTCATCACTTTTCCTATACCTCCATTTTAAGCACCAACTCACTTAACCTGCTTATCCCCTTCTAATACCTCACTTTATTGTACTTCCTAAATTACTATGCCTCCTTCACAACCAAATTACTGTTCCATCACTACTTCTGTATTAACATTCAAACATGCTTATTGCCTCTAATCTTTTACATCACTATTCTATCTGTACGTTCTAATACAAGCCTTTGCAAATTTTATTGTACTGACTACAATAATATATTTTCACTGAAATTGCATTATAAAATGTGTTATTGTAAATATTGATTGCATTAAATATGATACCTTGGAGATTTTTCTCCCTAGAACTCCTTTGAAAAATAGTGCCTGTTCCCTGTCAGACTTTCCCAGTAAACAAAATATCAATAAATAAATAAATTATCAAATAAATATGTTTGTGGGTGTGGGTGTTTGTGTGTGTATGTATCTGTGTGTGTCTGTCTATGTGTATTTATGTGTACCTGGACAGAATTGTGAGAGCAAAACACACACACATATCCTAAACACTTTTTGTATAAACAACCAGGTATTTTAAAAAAACAATGTTTTGTAAACATCCTTTTGTATTTTTAACCAAACTCTTTCGAAATTATTGTGAGTGTGGATGTGTGTGCATAGGGGTGAGTATGTCCTTGTCAGTGTGTGTGTGTGTGTGTGTGTGTGTGTGTGTGTGTGTGTGTGTGTGTGTGTGTGTGTGTGTGTGTGTGTGTGTGTGTGTGTGTGTGTGTGTGTGTGTGTGTGTGTGTGTGTGTGTGTGTGTGTCTGTGCCTGTCTGCATGTTTCTGTGTCTATGTATGTATAATGAAAGATTTCTCAGTGAGAGTGAAACCTACATGCACACACACATGCACCCATACACATACACACACACACACACACACACACACACACACACACACACACACACACACACACACACACACACACACACACACACACACACACACACACAGACACACAGACACACAGACACACACACACACACACACACACACACACGCAAATCACTTTTCGTATAAACAGGTATTTTCCAGAAGAATGTTCTGTAAATGTCCTTGTGTATTTTTAGCTAAATTATTTTAAAGAGAGAACTAAAGCCAGTTTTATTGCACAACATAAAAACTTTACTGTAGATTATAATCAGACTTAAGAATAATAGATGACTTCTGACTGATCACATACTTATGCAGGGACATGAAACTAGCAGTTGTACGTGACATGAAAGCCTCAGGCTTTCTAACATTATCACAATTTTGTTAAATAGGATTTGAGTAATTTATTTCAGTACATTGCACTTAAATACTTTGGCTGTTTAGAAATTTCAGCCTTTTGGCAATCCATCATGTGTGTTGAGTACTGTTCCATATGTACATAGAGCAACTGTAGGAAACACTTGTATCCCATTGGTTTTGTCTGATGGCTGCCTCTCTTGTTTAAAGTTAACAAAAGTGTGCTATGCCCCTTCAAGATGTGGATTAACTTAATTTCCAAAAGTCGTTTTATGTTGAACCACTCAGTTAATTTATATACAAAGCACACTATACTCTTAACATTTTATTGGGTATTCTAAACTGAGAGGCTAATGTAGACAGTAATGGCAAATCATGAATGGACTTCAGACCTTTTTACTTGATGAAAAACATCTGATTTCTTGTTTTATATACTAGAAAATGTTCATATGATTACATATATGGTAAACAGAACTTTGTGTGGATTTCATTTTTGTCCACATGAATGGACTGACAGATTATTTCACTGTGTTAGTGGTGAACTTTCACTGGGGCGGCCATAGTGGTGCAGCGGTTAGCATTGCTGCCTCACAGCAAGATGTTCTCTGGTTCAATTCTCGGCTGGGGTGCCTTCTGTAAGAGTCTGCATGTTCTCTTTGTGGTTGTGTGGGTTTCCTCTGGGTGCTCCGGTTTCCTCCCAAGGACATGCAGTAGGTGGATTGGACACTCTAAATTGGCCCTAGGTGTGAGTGTGTGCATGTGTGTTCCTTCTGTGGAAGGTTGGGCTCTGGGCTGGCAACTCAACACTGTAAAACTCCACTGCCAATCATGAGCGGACAGATGATCCGCTGTGGCGACCCCTGACCGGGAAAAGCCAGAAGAATAAGTGGTTAACTTTCACTGTACCCAGGCCAAATTTCCCCAGGTTAGTATGACTACCACCTCTGAACTCCTAGGAAAATCAGTTTTTCCTGGAACAAACACAAGCAACAAAAAATGAATTAACTGATGCTGGTATCTACAGATTATATTAAAGTGATTAACCTTACTCATCTCCTTCACAACATATACCAAACATGCTGAGCATCTAATCTAGTTTACATCACAATAAAAATGAACTTCATGTAAATAATAGCATCCAAGAAAGCACAATACAGCCCATGTCAAATAATATGCTTAAATAAAGATACTCCCCGGGATTCATGAAGCTCGGCGCAAGGCCGGCGTAAGGCCTGCGCCGGCGGTGCATGGAATATCCGGCGCAGTAGCGCCATATACATATTAATGAGAGTGCACCGGAATCACAGACACGTGCGTAGTGTACGTGAGCGAGCCCAGGTAGGATGCGTCTGGAGGCGTGTCTAAGCCGGCATGAGGTGAGCAACCTAATGTGCTGACAGCCACGGTCCGCCCACAATAGTAATGGCAGCAGCCAGGTCCCGTGCAGAATGAAACGCACGTACAGTATGCAACATAGGCGAGGTTCCAAAATAACGGAGAAGTAAATAAAAACCACGAAGGCATAAGTGTACCCGTCCAAGGAGCAAAGGATACGCATAAGACCGCCTTCGTCCGCAATGCACTGTCAGTGTTTACACTCAGAGAAGGTGTACAGCCGCATGTCAGCGCCGCACCGACATAGGAGCAGCGACTAAGGTCACCACCTGTCCCACTTTGGTTGGGGCAGTCTCTCCATGGACAGTTGTGTCCCGGAAAAACGTATTAGAAATGGCTGATGTGCTACGATTGTAGGACACAATGATATCCCGTATGTAATGTAATGGTAGCATGAATTGGTTATTTCTGTAACAGAAATACCTAAATGACACAATAAACAGAATAAGCAAGGAAATTGCCACAATAATAAGCAAATTATTTAGGCAAACAAGTGAATTTCTATGCTATATAGTGACCGTTTGTATGTGTCGGCCTGTAAAGTCAGATGTGAGTCCCGGAAATATCCCAGATCGGAAAATGGAAAAGGTGGAAACCCCAGCAGCGACATGGGCATGGTCACCAGGGTTACCTGCTGTCCCAATGTGCCATGGACAGTCCCTGATTGGACAGTCGTGTCCCTGCAACAATCGTAAAATGGAAAATGACCCCGATCCCCTGCCGCAAATTCCGCAATATATATGTAAATAGTAGCATAAAACATATACATTACGATATGGAACACAGACATGGCATAAGAAAAGAAATAAGGAACCCAAACGCTTACAGAATAAGCTCATAGTATGGCAAACAAGTGAAGTTCTGTCAACTGCACTAGCCCTGGGTATGTGTAGTCCTGCAAATTCAAGTGTCCACATAACATGCCCCACTATGGGCATTGGAAAAGGTGCCAACCATAATGGTCACAAGCAGTAGTGACAGTACATAGCCGGGTAGCTGTGCTGACATAACAACAGTAAGGAAGCAAGATACCTCAAACACAGGCAAACATGTGCATAGCAACATATCCCAGACCCAGCAACGTCTCTGTTGCATACACTGGATGGTGTATGATGAAGTGCAATATCCAGAAGCAGAACCCATGCATTCGGATGTACTACACAATAGCCTCATTGTACATGTCAGTCACACCCATGTATACCCCTGCACCCAAACCTGCTAGCATCCGTGTGCAGCTATACAACCACACACAATGTGCATACCTGAACTGTGGTAAGAAGTTTGTGTTAGGCAATGCCACGCTGGCAAATCATTACCCATATGTCACCAACCCACCGCAGGTACAGATATGTAAATGGCTGCATGTGAATGTGTCAGCAGAATGTGTACATCCGGCATGTAGTATGTACCCGTCCAAACCATCTAGGTTTGCATACGGCACGGTGCACATAACTGTCCACATGTGGACAAGTCGGTCGTTGGACCACCGCATCGATGATTATCTTTGCAGTGAAGTCGATCACATATAGCGGAACAGGTGCCTACCACACAGGACGTCCTAACAGGGTGCTACAGGCAAAGAATGGGGAAACTGGGACATCACATGTGGAGATTAGCGTGGCTGGACGGACAAATACACACGGTCAAGGTAAAGGATGGAACAACATGCATATGGCTGGATGGATGTTGTTCGTAAAATATATAGAAACACATATGAAGTTCCAGTTTACACTCTAAATACTATATAATGTATTGAATTGTACCGTACAATATGGCAGTAGAACTAAGCCTGCATGTAATTGGTGAAGCTAAGCTGTACTGTGATGGAATTCTGAACCTGGCAGTAAGCAGGACAGCAGGCTCATGTCTGTCATCATTAATTATTTGCTGGGTTACAGAACAATAAATGTATGTACATGCATAACAGCACTCCTTCCCCAGAGGAGGATGGCCTTGTGAGCCCAATGGAAGATAGCAGTACAACTCTCTACCAGAGAGACAAAGCAACGTATTAAGAAATTAACTGTCCACTGTATCGTAACAGTCTAGGGTCCTTGAAACAGCTACAATCACAAAAGGATACTGTAATGTACAAGGTGCCTTGCAAGGCTGTGTTATTCCCATGAGAAAACAATTTAAAAGCACGAGCCCAGCACCCACGTATGTATAGACTATTGCGGACCATAGTGATGGAAATGCCCTGTGACCGACCACGTCAGTAAGGTGGGCAAAAGCTGATTGTAAACACTATATAAAGAAACTGCTTATTGTATAGAGTCAGACAAAACTCTCATACTTGGACTGTACATTATTTAGCCTGCCTGTGTACACTACTAAAACTTTCCGAACCCGAGCCTCCTGTGTTATCGGCTGTCACTTAGAAAAGCCTACTGATAACTACAGTCTGGTTGTAACAACTTATTTCACATCGTGATCCTTGTAATCCGGAATTTCCTTGGTAAGCTACAGGTCAGAGTGCATGGCTGGTTAGACATGTACGCTGGAGAATATGCATAAATGGTTCTTCTTGAATGAAAATACCTCCGACTGAATTGTTGTGTGTAAAGAGGCTGTTTACTGTCTGATCTGTGGCTGAAAAGCGGAAAACTGGATCCCAAGAAGAAAACGTGCAGCCTTAAACAGGAGGCCCAGGTAAGGAGTGTCTGCCTTTTTGTGTCTATTGTAGATCAGGGACCAGACTACATTGTGTTTCTGTTAACAGTAGTGATATCGGTCGAAGACCTACCCACATACTGTTAAATCTGAACATAGGTCAGGGGAACACACAGCAGAGTAAATAGTGATTGTAGACACTACAGTGGATACAGGGAAGGAGACACACGTGTTATGACAGAAGTGCGTAGCAGTCGTGTAGAGGATATGGGAGATTATCGAAGCAACAGGTCATGTGATCCGCGTTTGACGGGTGCCGTGAAGAATATGCAATCGCAGAGAGCACATAATTGTGAGTTACGCAGCAAAATGGGGTAATAAATATGACATTGATGGTATATTAGGCAACATATCGTTACTGAAACATTGTAATCCCTGAAAATTTGATGCATATGTTCCAAGGTAAACACCTGTTCCACCCTGAGAGGGATATGCCCTCTCTGGCCAGTCGTGTCCTGTAAATAAACCGAACAAATGTCAAATGTCCTGATATCTCAGGACAAACATTTCCAGATATATATCAAGATGGTAGCGTAAAACAGTAAATTTGTATGTGGAACAGCAAAATATAATAATAAACAGAATAAGCAACTGAAATGCTACAACAATTGGTCGCTCTCCTGGCAAAACGTGAATACCTGTCCTATGTACTGGCCGTGGGTATGCATTTTCAAGGCAAATTACACGTTCCGAACACTAATGTCCCACATTGTGCATTGTAAAAGGTGGCAGCCCTAAGATGTGCAGGCGACAAAACAGCGACAATTGGGTATCCGTCATGCACATCGGTGGACTGAGGTAGTGTACCGAAGGGAATAGAACACTACAAATGGCTAAGCATCATACATACACAGAGAAGATCATAATACAGTAGTACCGACCGCCCCCCCCCCACAACACCCTACCACCTCAGATACCACATGCAGGATATTAAGCGGGAGGGCAGGATAGTCCCCATACGTTATCCTGTGGCAACAGAGGTAGCACAACGAACAAATGTAATAGAAGCTATTGAAACCACATCCCGAACACGTAACATACCTAGGGACACCCGAGTAAGAACACAGTACTAAAACAGAGTGAGGATATCTGTCAATTAATTGAAGTACCGAACCATCATGCAGGACAGGAAGGCCAGGACCCAACACCCGTAGCGTATAGACCGTGGACACCAGAAGATATCTGCAAAGTCAGAGAGGGAATTCCCCATCCACAAAGTAACCGCTATTCACCATGCAATACCCTGTATCTCCTGACCGGAAACCAAAAGGGAATGGCGGATGGTACAGTATGTATAAGCTGTAAATAATGTAAGAATACTTAGGGTAGCGTTGGTGCCAGACCCACACACTATATTCAATGCTATGAACATGCCACAGAAGTATCTTACCGTGGTACATATAAGCTATGCTTACTTTGCAATACCTATACATCCACATAGTTCGTATTGCTTTGCTTGTACAGTCAGGGTGACAGATACAGCCATACCCGGCTATCAGGGGCTACTGTGAAAGTACAACGATATTCTCACAGGGGATGACTAGCTACATTCTGTGTCAACTCCACCCGGGGCCAGTCAAGCTCCACTTTAATTGGATGATATTCTGCTTGCGGCCCCTACCCAGCAGCAATGTATGGAAGATACAATAGCATTATTGAGATAATCAGCAGAACAGGGACATAAAGTAAGCAAGCATAAATTGCAAATACAGAGAATACAGGTCAATTACATGGCATATCTGGTATCCAAGTAGGGTAGAACATCACATGACGATAGGAAGGTAGCAATATAATAAGCACCCAAGCCAACTAACAAGAAGGGAATGATGTCGTGTCTGGGCCGACTAACACATGTTAAATCTGGATACCAAACAATGCTGTGGAATCTGCTGTCTTGTTTGCCTTAACCTTTAATACACCCATGGCAGCACAACACATAGTACACCGGATTACAGTAGCAGAAACAGCGTTATGCAGACTAGAACGATTGATAGCCTTAACAGCTGTAGTAGGTCTCGTGAATAATCATAACACATGTTGTCAGACCGTAGATTGTAAGCGGAGATATATGACGTCAGTCTTGATGCAACAGCAGGGAAGTAAGCAACGCCAAATAGATGACTACTCATTGCAGTTGGACACTGTGGCATGGTCACTGCCACATTGTGTACAGGCAGTTGTTGTAGCACCCATGGCAGTACAGGCGCCGGCCGTAATGTTACTAGACCACCCTCTCACTGTGAGAATGTGTCATGCAGTTGCCATCAATCTGCTGCAAGAGAAGATAGAATTCCTGACTCGTGCTACACATGTGTCATGTCTGACCATACCACTGAGTCAACCTCACATGGTGATTGAGCGTTGTACAACATGAAACCTATCAGCGTCACGTCTGACACCTGTGTATGGTACATCACACAGTAGCCTATACGAAATGGCTTAAATAACTACACACAGACATGATAACACTGATATACCCTTAGATGATGCAGAGGTGACAGTTAATGTATGCGGATCATGTAGACAGAGTCCTACAGGAACGAATGAAGTAGTTTATGCAGTAGTTATTGATAATGACATTGTAGGCGGCCAAACCCTGCAGCATAACGTGTCTGCTCAAGCAGCAGAATAGATAGCTTTAACACGTGCTTGTACTGTAGCGGAAAAATGATGTGTGGACATATGTCCCGATAGTCATTCTGTTGTCTGTGCAGTGCATGTTTATGAGCAGCAGTGGAAGAATAGGGAATGATAACATCCACCGGTAAACCGATTAAGCATGCGCATTTGAACCTGAATGCATTACACTACATGCAGTTACCCACTGAAGTAGGTAATTGTAAATGTGCAGGGCATAGAATGCAACAGGATAACAGTAGGAAAGTTGAGGCATGAGCTCATGCACCTGCAAAACAAGCAGCGTTACAGTTGGAAAGTGTCTGTGTGAATGAGGAATGACAAACCTCAGACTGTTTAGATGTAGAAACTGTACAAACAATGCAAACAGCAACTACGAAAGCAGAAAAGCCGACGTGGTTATGACGAGGAGCAATCCTTGAACACGGACTGCACATATCCACAGTGAGAAAGCCAATATTAACGTCTAATATATTCAGATATGCGGCTTTGTGGAGCCATGGGTACAGACATGTCTCAACAGGGGGGATGGTACATTTGGTTAACAGAATACCCCTAACATACGGAATTATGAACCACATACAAACCTCATGAGCAGCGTGTCACGTTTGCCGTAGATATCATGCACAGGGAGTATTTAAACCGAAGGGAGTGAGTTGACCTACACCACCCTAACCGTTCCGTGCTATTTGTATGGAATTCATACATCTGCATAAATGTGAAGGGAACAAAGACTGTTTAGCGATTACACATATAGATAATCAAAATGGGTAGAAGCATTCCCAACCAGTAATCCGGATGCAGCAGCAGTGGCAAAGGTGCCAGTAAAATTAACTATCCATAGATCTGGCATGCTGTAAAGAAGCTACAGTGACAATAGAACACATGTAGTTAACCAGACAATCACGCTACCTGGGGGATTACTTCGTATTACCATGAATGTCAATTGCATGTACAACCCACACTCAGCACGACTGCTGCCGCCGCAGAATGGGATCCCGAGAAATAAGTAGAGGAGTTGGGTGGGTGACATCCAGGCGAGTTACATGAACTGTCTACCTCTAGCATTGCTGAGCATGACAACACTTCCAAATGTAAAGTGCTGCACCCACTTTGAAGTAGTATGTGGAATGGCATATCATGTGCCAGAGTGGAAAGCTGTCATGCCTGCAGAGCCGGAGGTCGATGACTCAGTAGTAGGTGACATGAGAGGATTGTTAACTAGTAACACTGTTCCTCAGTTAAAGTCTGTTACAGATAAGAGCAATCGAAGGCGGAAGCATAGCTGACACCAGTATCCTGTGTGTATGTCACTGTTATCCAAAGAACATTATTGCCAAGTGGACAGTGCGAATGTCTGTACCGGGTACTGTTGGCAACGCCTACCGCAGTAAAGTTTGCAGAGAGGTTGTCCTGGGTCCACCTCACATTTCTCAAACTGGTAAAGGATATCAAGTCTGATTGACATCTCGTAGCTGATATACCAAAGAGCCCGAATCACCCGGCGAAGACTGTATAACAATACAAAGCAACCCCAAAGACATTTATGTTTGCTGTCCTAATGATTATACACCTATTAACCATGTTTGTGTTTACGTTACAATTTCCGGAACCTCACCTGCATATAACTACACGGATACAAATACTGATACGTGATGAACTGGCCACAGAGTGTCTTCCACACCTCAACAGATACCTAGGCATGATGCGTGTGCATATAGAGACCAGGAACACTTTAAATTGCTGTGTTTGTACTGCCATACCTACATCATATGGAGGACTTCCGATGCATGTGGTCCCCTTGGGGATAGATTGAGACTTGTGAATATCTACACTTTGATACAGGTTCTCTGAGATCACAGGACAACGTGGCAATCTACTTACCTGTTACACCAAAAGGAATTGTATGTTATCATAAACATGGTACAGTTGCAGTTGGTGGGAGTATTTGTAACATAACTGTGTCTTACGAATGTCATATAACAGCCAAAGATCACAGTACTACTTGCAGCACCATTCCTAATTTGTATTGAAACATCATGAGAACAATGTTGAAGGATGTGCAGAAACATCCTGAATTGTATAAACAGTACTCTGTTAGAGACAGGAATTTGTTACATGCAGAGGTAACCCGCATCAGTAATAAAGTAGAATATAGTTATGTTGTTTGTGGGAAATAACCATAGCAATGGTTACCTGGGAATTGGTCCGGCAGTTGTTATTTGGGCTATCTGGCTCCAGTCACATGACATACTGTACAATTGCCTGTGGGTGCGAAACGAACTATAACACATATAGCTCGAAGAACTGGGAACACAGTCGGGAAACCTACTAATCCAGTGGGTGAAATGGAAGCTGTTCTGACATGTCAGTCCTCTGCAAGAGATAAAGGAATACCGATTCATATGGACTTCAGTGACAGCGTCACAACCTGGGCAGGAACACCCCCAGCTTCTGGAGTAGTGAAAGCAATCAGGGAACAGAGGACGTTATCAAAACCTGTTGGAGGAAGGATGAATGTGACTTTCCGCTCCTGAACATGTGACTGATGAACTGGATGCAATGAGAACTGTTGTGTCACAAAATGTAATAGTGCGACTGCACCGTGGCGCTGAGAATTGCGTCTTGGCGCTTACTGAAGAAGATCGCTGTGTCCAACTACCACATGAAGAGACCAAAAGCAACGCCCACCTACAGGTAATATAGCAGGTGTCATCCATGGCAGAAACAGGCCCAAACCCACTGCTGAACCATTTCCACAAACCATTGGGTGGATGGGGTCAGTCATACTGAATATCATGAATGCCATTTGTGTTGTTCTGCTCATATTGGGAGCATGTGTCTAGTGTGGGATACTGTGCATGTAAGTATTAGTCAGGGACTCTGGCAACATACCTGTACACGAGACTATGGATCAAGACCTGTAGTGGTATTTGTCAATAGAAAATGCAATCCTACTTGCAATGTACATCAAATTACCTGCCTAGTTAAGCGTTCCACAGAGGAACGCGCCAGGGAATGAAATAATGTTGTATATGTCTCTGGATAGAGTAGAAGCAATCAAAGGAGGGAGAATGTTAGCAAAATGCATATTTAAACATAATATGACGTGCAACTTTAGAAGCTAATAGTGTATAATGCATATTATTCTACCTGACAATATAGCAGTACAGCTTCTCATGCATGTAATTGCTTGTAGTGTAGCTGCAGTGTGATTGAACCCTAACCCTAGCAGTAACCAGTGCAGCAGGTGTATGTCAGTCAGCATTAGTCATCTGCTCGGTTACAGAATAATACATGTATGTACAGGTATATCTGTCATCCTTCTACTGAGGAGGATAGGCTTGTGAGCTGTAACACAGAGTACAGCTGCTCAGCAGAGAGACACAGGAACCTAGTATGACACGGAGTGAGGACTGAATATGAACAGTGTTGGAACCGTGTCAGAGCAGAACTTACCAAAGTACAGTCTAACTGAATATGTGTCTCACAAGGTTGGGCTATCCTCATGGGAAAACATGTAATAAGCATTACCTGAGCACTGTTGTAGGAATACAATGTTCTGTACTCTAGCAATGTAAATGCCTCGTGACTGACAACATCATTAATGTGTGCAAAAGATGATAGTATACAGAATGCTCATACAGATGTAACATGTATAGAGTTGAACAAATGTCTAAACTTTGACTGCATACTCCTTTGCCTCCTGCTGCACAGTAATAAAATGTTATTAATCCCAGCTTCCCGTGTTAATGAGTGTCATGTTGAAAATACGAATGAGTGTTACAGTTTGATTTAAAAGACTTAATTGACAGATGTTTACGTTCTAGCATTGGAATAGGTCAAGACAAACATCACAATGTCCATGTGTACCACATACACACAGCCAGTAACATGCAGTAGTAGTGCATGAAGGCATACACGACTGTGGGAATAGTACAGGACATATGGCACGTGCCAAGTGCAGATGCATGACACAAACACCAGGATGGGTGTCCCTGCAAAGAGGAACATGTGCCAACTACACCTCCCACAGATGTACTGGCAATAAAAACACATGGCAAACACACAGACACACTACTGTCCAACACATGACAGCAACGGAGCCTGGTCAAACACCAACATGAAGCATGCACAAACAGGGACTTGAGTAATGTTTGCCTTAACACCCCCCCCATAGGCCAAAGAAGAATAGAATGGACATATGCATGGAATGCTGTGAAGGATGTGTGGTAGTCCTCAGTATCACAGTGTTAGGGACACAGATACACTGTCATCAACTGTGACGTATGTGCAATGTACACAGCAAACCTGCATGTAATACAGAGGACAATCATGTGCCACAGAAATATACAGTGGCGAAAGACTATAGTGGATAGACAATTGTACATGTGACAAACTATGAATATAGGTTCACACGTCCATAGGTACAGGGTAGGCCATCGTCCCAGGCCCAGCCATAATACTACACCATAGTTAGGATGACTTTGCCAACCTTCTGTTCTTCAGATGAAATACCCATGATAATGCTGTATCTCCGTCAAGCAGTGATAATGGTGTAATCCCTGGCCTATACCTGCAATCCTCCATCCAATGGACAACATAGCTGCGAACAAGGCTAGGAAGGATGTCTGTCTCACATGTACTGTGATGTAGATCCACAGCATAATGATTGTCTGGGTGATATCTGTGTCACCCAAACACATCCCATGAATGACCGTGACAAGGTAAATGTCACCTGCCCTAGTGATTCTGAGGGATGCGGATACAGTAGGTGAAGCATACACATGACATATGGGTTGACATGGCCTTGTATGTCAGGCACAGGTCAACAACAAACAGCAGGTATGTGGCGTGATGTGGCAGGGGTCCTACATGTGGGGCAGCATTACACAAAATGGTGTCATCCTGCATCTGTACAACGATCAACCTATGTGGGCTTCCCAGCTGCTGTAGGTGTATGGTCAGATACAGTCTGAATGGGGCAATGTAGTAGATCATAGGTGTAACACGTAATGGGTACAAGGGAACAATGACCTAGCCTGATGTAGATGTGAATCCCTGCACCAACAGGTGGGCAATGTAGAAGACCCACACAACCACGATAGCAACGTGTGTGTGGAATGAATGGTGACCATCCAACACTGTCCCCTGATTCCTGGTAATCACCCCTGTGCTGAGTGGACAGCCACCTATATGCTGGACAGGGGTGACCTAGTACTTCTCCACAGGTATGATGTTGCATGACGTTGCATTTAGCTGTGGGACATGTCCCTGACAGCAGATATGCATACCTGGGAGGCCCCTTCGAAGGATATCTGTGTCAGATGTCTGTCCCACTATGGCACCTGTTTTGCAATCATCTACAAACACTGTTGCCCATTGCACCCCTGTGTGTGCCTGTACCGTGAAGATGTAGGTGTATGACAGGAGTGCACACATGGAAGGGCCCCATGGGACAGTACCTCTGACAGGCAGTAGGTCTGATATGCTGCCAGCAACTATGACTGTGTGGGTTGTGTCACATAGACAGTTTACAACACATTCTGTGATGTGCGTGTTCACATCCCAGCCAATGGGTTTATCAACAATACCTGAGGGGGGTAATGTGATGAAGGGCTTTGCCAGGTCGAGGTAGGCTGTATGGACTGCAACACCCCCATCAGTGTCCTCGTGACTGTCCTGAAAATGTCAACCATGCTTTAAAGGCATGAACCGCCCCTGAACAAGACAAACCGTGTGTGAGGCAAAGTAAGTATGTCCCCTATGCAGTCATGTACGAGCCACAGTATGATCCCTCCCCATGTCTTTGCAGATAGGTCTCCTCAGGGCAATGGGACAGGAATAACCAGCCTCAGTGGAGGCATTGGCCTTCTGACGTGGGACTACAGTTGCCATGTGACACAACCTGGGTACCCTACCTGAGGTGAGGCTACGAAGAAATAGCTGTCCTAACTGTGGGTCCAATTCATAACCGAGATAGTGGAGTACACAGTGGGGTCACCAGCTGGTCTTATCGATGCTATGTCCACTACCCTGGAGAGAGCATGTCCCACCTGTGTGTCACAGAACATTTGGTGACCACAAACCTGTGGTACACACATCACCTCATGTGTGGGGGAGGGTGTGGAGATGTCCTCACTGGACTCGTCAGCCTGTATGTTGGCAATGTGTGTATGTTGAGTAAACCCCACCTGTATGTGAACCCAGTCAAAGCATATGTGGGACTGAGCTCCCAGGTGTCCAGCATAGCAACTGAAGGTGGTATGATTGTTAGCCAGGTCCATGTAGGTATATCTGTGGAATGTGCCCTGGACTATTTCATGACAGTGTGTAAGTCTACACATATGATGACCAAGGGTGTCACACCTCACAAGGTGTCTGTTCCACCTTGTAGTAGCCACCTCCTCGTGTTGTACATTTTCTGTATGGCTGGGGTACACCACACTGGATGCTTGGCATTGGTACAGTGAACCACAGTTGGGTAAGTGAATGACTGGCTCATGCAGTCCTGTAGGTACTGGTAGATGGCAAATGTGATTGATGCAGTGGCTGCCGTACCATCGACCACTGGCTCAGGGTCCTTAAAGGAGACCACAGTACTGCGCAGTATTGTGTAGTCTGCCTCTGAGCAAGCAATGTGTATGGTAACTGGCAACACTCACAGCAACGGATGCCAAAAGCAGAAGCCAATGTCCACACAACATAGATCAACTTCTGCATGACAATATGTGTTATCATACATGTATTGACATGTGTCTGCCAATTACAATTGGAAATGGCTGGTAAGACTGGCCTAAAGTTCACATGATGTACACAGTCTGGGGTGTTGTTCCGATAATAAAGTGGCAATACCTCCCAATCGTGACCTCTGGGTATGGTATGAAAGTGGTTGTTAACCTGCAACATTGGATGTATAGCATTGGTGTCTGGTGTCGGAAGACATGGTTCCTGTAGCACAACACAGTATGGGTAGTGAAGCACACATACGATTGCTGAACACACAGCATCAGTGAAACCCAGTGCTCACAAGGACACAGTCCGACAAGCTCTACACTTTACATATGCACAGTGGTGTCCATTGTAGGACCCAAAAATTGTGGAAAGAACCAAATTATGTCTTATTTCAATGCGTACCTGAAATCATTGTCGTCACAGGTACACATATGCACCACAAGAGTGTTTAATGTTGCTGATAGCTGTGCATGTAATGCAGCACAGATGCACAGCAATACCAAGGGTACCGGGTCCATAGAACTGCGTCCACATCACAGTACCGCACACATGACGGATGTGTAATGGGTACTGTCAATTGTTACAGTCAAGGGATTCTGGGTATGTAGACGCTGTGCTCGGTGTTGTTTCGCAGGCAATCCTTTCTCCCGCCCGTGGGAGGGATGTGTGCGTAGCACCTGCCTTACTCTCCGCTAATAATGCAAACCATACTCCGGAGAATGCTAAATGTAGGTGTGTAATGTGTACATCCCTATACTAGTGTCCAGTAGGCAATTGTCATGGATGGACACCCGTATGGCCAGGATGGCACCCACAACTGCAAACCCGGGTAAATGACATAGCCGCGGGAAGGCATAACACAGGAAATACACATAGGGACTACAGTTGACATTCCACATACAAAGCAGGACCGTCGTGCCAACACCGGCATACACAGCACTCAATCTGCCAGCAACAGACTGAGGAGCACCCGCTACCGTACAGCGGAACAGATGTGCGACCTGTGGAACACATACTAATGGCACACACACAACGTCAAGTAGGATATGTAAACTATGGCATTCCCACCTATGAAGACAACATGGTTAAATGAATACATAGGTAATCAACATGTTCCGGTGGTGTTATATTGCAAATACAGTGACGGATATGTCCCATTGGGACGTCTGCGGTTTATATGGAGCATTTGCTAACCAGCATCATTGGATGTATGTCATTTGTCCACAGTACTAAATCACCTGGTTATGTAGCACCATGTGGAATGGGTGGTCAAACAGACATCCGCGATTCCTGAACACACAGTATCAGTGAAACCCAGTGCTCACAAGGACACAGTCCGACAAGCTCTACACTTTACATATGCACAGTGGTGTCCATTGTAGGACCCAAAAATTTGTCTAAAGACAGCTCTTCCGCCTTATTTAATCAACTAACGGAACTCATTGTAGTCACAGGTACACATATGCACATAGCGTGTTTAATGTTGCTGATAGCTGTCCATGTCATGCAGCACAGATGCACAGGAATACCCAGGGTACCGGGTCCATAGAACTGCGTCCACATCACAGTCCCGCACACATGACGGATGTGTAATGGGTACTGTCAATTGTTGCAGTCAAGGGATTCTGGGTATGTAGACTCTGTGCTCGGTGTTGTTTCGCAGGCAATCCTTTCTCCCGCCCCGTGGGAGGATGTGTCGTATCACCTGCCTTACTCTCCGCTAATAATGCAAACCATACTCCGGAGAATGCTAAATGTAGGTGTGTAATGTGTACAGCCCTATACTACTGTCCAGTAGGCAATTGTCATGGATGGACACCCGTATGGCCAGAATGGCACCCACAACTGCAAACCCGGGTAAATGACATAGCCGCGGGAAGGCATAACACAGGAAATACACATAGGGACTACAGTTGACATTCCACATACAAAGCAGGACCGTCGTGCCAACACCGGCGTACACAGCACTCAATCTGCCAGCAACAGACTGAGGAGCACCCGCTACCGTACAGCGGAACAGATGTGCGACCTGTGGAACACATACTAATGGCACACACACAGCGTCAAGTAGGATATGTAAACTATGGCTTTCCCACCTATGAAGACAACATGGTTAAATGAATGCATAGGTAAGCAGCATGTTTCGGTGGTGTTATATTGGAAATATAGTGACGGATATGTCCCATTGGGATGTCTGAGGTTTATATGAAGCAGTTGCTAACCAGCATCTTTGGATGTATGTAATTTGTTCACAGTACTAAATCAGCTGGTTATGTAGCACCATGTGGAATGGGTAGTCAAACAGACATCCGCGATTGGGGAACATACACCAGCAGTGAAAAGCACTGGGCAGGTGGACACAGTCCAGCAACATCTAACTTGACATATGCACATCGGTGTCCATTGTAGGACCCAAAATTCTGTTCAGAGAATGCCTGCTAGCTTCCTGCATTACTCATGTGATCTAATTATCGTCACCACGTCACACGTACGCATAGCCACGCAAGCGTGTTCAATGTTGATGATAGCTGTCCATGAACTGCAGCACACATGCATAGAATTACCCAGGGTATCGGGTCCATTCAGCTGCGTCCACATCACAGTCCAGCACACATGAAGGATGTGTAATGGGTACTGTGCACTGTTGCAGTCAAGGGAGTCTGGGTATGTAGAATCTGGCCTCGGTGTTGTTTACAGGCAATCCTTTGTCCGCCCGTGGGAGGGACATGTGCGTAACACATCGTCACTCCCACTATTAATGCACACCATACTGCGGGAATGCAAAATGCAGGTGTGAAATGTGTACAGCCCTATACCAGTGTATAGTAGGCAATTCACATGGATGGACAAGCGTATGACTAAGATGGCACCCATAACTGCAAACCCGGTGGAATTACAGTGCCGTAGTAAGGCATTACACAAGTCATACACATAGGGACTACAGTTGACATTCCCCATACAACAAACACAGACAACCGGCTGATGAAGTCTAAAGCAAAGACGAGGTACTGTAGGGACCGTCAGTGACCAACCAGAGCACACCAAGAATTAAAGGCAGTCACCATAGTCTATTGGAGCCCACTTCGTCTGCTTCATAAGCAGACTTATTCAGACTACATACAATGCAGTCCAACCTACTACATTTACAAGCATTAATTGGTCAGTACATTACATGTGCTGGGTACTAATTACATGCCTTAAAGGCAGACAAGCGAACAAACCTCACTTGCGTTGCAGATCCCACACAGTGAGGACATCAGACATTGCTTCGAAAGGTACAGTCTTCATCGGAAAATATAAATATATGTACATATATGAAACATGAACCAACATAAAATGTTTTCCAAATGTCTGACTGTGTAAGATACATATATATGTCCTACAGATTGTGCCAATATATTAACAGAACTGCAGACACCTAGTAATATAAATGAACCATAATATATACACATAAACCGTATGATTATGACTACTGTAAAATAGACCAACGAAATGTAAACATTCACAATGTGCTAATGTAAATATTCAGTTAGAAGGTTACTTAAATAAATCAACTCAGTCATCCATGTGTAAATACTAACACAAGGCCAGCGAGGTGCTTGCCCTCACATGTACTGGGATGTTGTTCCACAGCATAGTGAGTGTCTGGGTGATGAATCCGTCCCAACAACACGTTCGATTAATGACAGTGTCAAGGTGTCGTCAGCTGGCCTTGTGGTGCTGAGGGATCTAACTTAGTTACGTGAAGCATAGTCATCAGATCTGGGTTCGACATAGCCGTGTATGCCAGGCACGGGTCACCTCTGGGCAAGTGGTATGCAACTATATACAGCTGGAATTCTTTCAGTCGGTCAGTATAGCACATATACCTGAGACCCTGCATCTGTTTGTCGAAGAACTGTTGGTGCCTTTCCAGCTGCTGCAGGTGTTGGGTCAGATACATTCTGAACGGGGCATTGTACCCAATCATAGGTCTATTGAGCGATGAGTACAAGGGGACAATGACCTCCTGATCTAGATGTGAATCCCTTCATGATGATGTGGGCAATGTGGAAGGTCTACCTAACTATGTTAGCAACATGTGTGTCTACGAGCGGTGAACAACAACACATGTCCCCAAATCACTGGTAACCCCCTCTGTGCTCAGTGGATTGCCACCTATATGGTAGCTCGGGGTAACCTTGTTCTTCCCGAAGGGTATGCCTATGCATTTCCTGGCATTTAGCTGTAGGACATGTCTCTGGTACCACTTATCCACATCTGTGAGGCACTCCTGAAGGATATCTGTGTCAGATGTGTGTCTGACTTTGGCACCCGGTTTGCAGTCATCTGCAAACATTGTCCCTGTGTATGCGTGTACATTGGAAACGTAGATGCTGGAAATAGTGGACCCAGGACTGAGCCCCATGGGACACCACCTGTGACTTGCTGTGAGTATGACATGGCACCAGCAACTATGGCCATGTGTGTTCTGTGACTTAGCCCGTTTGCAACCCATATGGCGATGTATGGATTTACATTCAAGATGACGGGTTTATCAATTATACCTGAGGGGGTATTGTGTCGAAGGCCACTGCCGGGTTGAGGTAGGCTGTATGGACTGCTTTACCCTCAGCAATGGCCTTGGTGACTGAGTCTACAAAGTGAAACACGTGTAAAGGGCATGATCTGACTCTGACCAAGCTAAACTGGGTTGTATCCAAAGTATGCGGGTCCCCTATGTCTATATCTATGTGTCCCATTATGATCCATCTCCATGGCTTTGCAGATAAGGCTTGTCAAACTAATGGTATGGTAATAACCAGGCTCAGTGGAGGCACCATCTATGTGGAGTGTGACTACAGTCGCCCTGTGCTACTACTCAGGTAGTAATCCTGAGGTGAGGCTAAGATTAAACAGCTGTCCTAAGTGTGAGTTAGAGTTCCTGGAGTACACAGCTGGGACACCATGTGGAGCCATGGATGCTGTGTTGACTGCCTTGGGGCTGGGTGTGGGTAATGTTGGACATACCCACGGCAGGCGTGCGTTCGAGTCCGATGCCCAAGGGAGCACACACATAGCCGCCATAGGCATAGGCCTAGGATTTTTGGGTTTAATTTTTTGGGGCATTAAAGCCGGTCCCCAGGCCCCGGGTT